>NW_008629221.1:0-12697 GCF_000691845.1 Merops nubicus
AGAGCTGGGGAGGGACAGAGAACAAGGACAGAGGGATGATCTTCATGGCATTTTGGTGACTATCTGTACCCCTTTTGCCCTACTGAACAGTGTGGCCTGTGTGAATGATGGGGAACAGTATGGTGGTTACTGCAGGGACACCCAACATCTTCTCCCAGACCCATGACCCTTCCTTAGACAAACCTAACCATGACAGAAAGTAATTCCATCTCAGAGGATCACCACGTGATCTCTGCAAACAATTAAGGATGTTTTTAGCATTGAAAAGGCTGGGCAAAGGTGAGGATTCCTGTTTTCACCTTATAAAACCAGTTTTATTAAAAAGGCAGGAAGTAGCCCAAGGTGCTCACCTTGTAGATACTAAACTCCAAATCCAAGTTTCTGGGAAATACTGTCGGACTGTCTCCATTGGCTCCTCAGGAGCTCTTGATGATTCAGCTGGAAGGCCTGGAGGTGCTGAGGTGGAAAAGGAATCAGCTGCTGATAGCTCCAGAAAAGCAAAATCCACATCAGCATCAGGCTTCAGTCATAGAAGGGGGCAGTCTGCGTGGCAGCCAGAAGCTGTGCTGCTGGGGCTGTCCTGAGTGCTGGGACCAGCCCCCACTGAACCCCAAAGTCTGTGGGGCAGCACTTCACAAGGTTAAAGCAAGGCTGTGAGAGCAAACAGCTCTGCTGTGAGCACAGGCTGAGGAGTTGGGGTGTTCAGCCTGGAGGAGAGGAGGCTCTGGGGGCACCTTAGAGCGACCTCCCAGTGCCTGAGAGGGGCTACAGGAGAGCAGGGGAGGGACTGTTCACAAGGGTTTGGAGGGACAGGACGAGGGGCAATGGCTTTGAGCTAGAAAAGGGCAGATTTAGGTTAGATGTTAGGAAAAAGTTCTTCAGTAGGAGGGTGACAGACCCCTGGAATAGGTTGCCCAGAGAGGTGGTGGAGGCCCCATCCCTGGGGACATTCAGGATCAGGCTGGATGAAGCTCTGAGCAGCTTGATCTAGTTGGAGATGTCCCTGCTGATGGCAGGGGGTTGGACTAGATGACTTTGGAGGCACCTTCCAGCCCAGACAGTCTGTGATTCTATGACCTTTTGTGCAAGCAGCATTTTCCCATTCAGGGAAATGTGACAAGGTGACAATGGGAAAGGGAAATTTTAATGTGACATCCTTCTCCATCCTATCAGGCCAGACAGCAATGAATATCCCTCTGCTGAAGTGTTTTTTGCAGGGTCATTATGACCTCCTTGCCAAATCTATGGCCTCCTCAAGAACTAGACTGAGGATTCTCAAACTAAAATCATGCAGCTGGAATTTGGGAGGGGTAAAGATTGACTAAAACAATTTTTTTCACATGCAAAAATTATTTCCAAGAAAATATTCTGAGATGAAATTTGGTAAAAAATAAGGACTTGTTTTACTTTGGTTTTGAGCAAGTGGAAAACAAAGATGGGGTGGGTGGGACTTGGTTTGCTTGGCTTTTACAAACAGAGAAATCCACCCAAATAGATAAAGAAGAAAAGATCTAAACTAAATTCTAGTTTTGTTCATCTTTACTTTGGCTAAATTAATTTGTGCTTGGATAACATTCTAAGCCCCCAAAGTCTACCAGCTTCTCACTAAAAATGTTGTCATCCACTGCAGCTGGTTTTGACCATGCACAAGACTGGATGAGTCAATGAGGACAGACTGAAAACTGTATTGGAGCCCCCTTAAGTGATATCTGTAAGAAGAAGTCTACTCTAAAAGCCTAGTGGACAGAGAATTCAGCAGCAGAATAAGATCCTCTGCCCTGCCAGGGTCTTTGGAAACAACCTGGTTCTGCTGGCGGCTCACGTGGAGTTACCAAAGTTTGCCTGTAGAGCTTGACCCCCCAGCAACAGATGCAGAAGCCGAAATCTGTGGAGCCACCAATTCAGCACTGCTTCCAAGGGTTCAGTTCACAGCCTCAGCTCTTAAGCAGCCACCCCAGGACACAGAGAGGACCTCTGCTGAGCACAGAGGTGCCAGACCCCCCAGGTCCCTTACCACTTGCCCTCGCGCCGTACATGCGTGCTCCACGCACGCCCGACGAGGCTGCCACGAGGGCTTCAGGCAGGTGGTTCTCAGTGCTGCAGTACTGAGGCTTCCTCACCTTGGTGTTTGTGAAGATCTTCAAACCCATTTCCTAGGGGAGAGAAACCCAACACGGATTTTGGTTGCTGGTTCCAGCTGAGGTTTACACAACAGATCTGACATCGGTATTTCACTGCTTTAAGAAGAGAAGCTGCTACTGTCTGTGGGTTGAACCTTGAGAACACCCCCCTGACCTTGGGTCTGGGTGGCCCAGAGAGACCAAAGAAGAGATTGTCTCTGTTCCCAGGGCACTGGTTCCAGTCCAGTTCCAGACTAGGGGTGGGGATGAGTCAGGGAGCAGATACAGAGTATTCTGTTTGGGAGGAGGTGTTTGTGGCTACAGTGCAGCTCAAGGACGTACTGGTTCATGTGGGGTCACTGCAATGGCACAGGAATATTCACCTCCTGTTACAGCCTCATTTCAAGTCAGCCTCAAACATTTTCCTGTAAGAAAACTTGGAGACTGATCCCTTTTCCCACCAAATAGGGAGCAAGGCTGGCAGGACAGGTGAAGCTTAAGACTCTCACTGAACTTTCCTCTGGATAAAAATTAGTGTCAGGTAGTTCAGCTTCACAAACTCTTCCCTTGTTACATCCTCCCACAGAAGGGTTAAGCATCCTCAGTCCTTCTGCCACTCCACTCCCTAACCATGTAGGAGGCTTGACCTTTAGGTAAAACTTACTTACATACCTTCATAATGCTGTAAGTGTCCTTTTCATTCATCTCCACTACTGGAGAATAGGTGATGCCATTCAGAACTATCTTCTTCAAGGGGATGCAGTCTTCCAGGGGCTCCTCCAAGAGCGCGTCTGGACCGTGGCGATAGTCGTGCAGCTCCTTCACTGGCAGCAAGCTGTACACCTAGGCAGAAAGAGGCAGGGGGGGTGGGGGGCTGTTTCAGTGGCCACTGTCACAAAGCACAGCTGAGGGGCTGGGATGCAAGCACCATACCAGTCCCATCACCTGCACACACCCCCACGGAGAACCATGGTATGGTTTGGACTGGAAGGGATCTGGGCTGCACTTGCACATTGCTGGCTCACTCTGAGCTTCTCATCCAGCAGCACCCCCAGGTCTTTCTCCTCAGGACTGCTCTCAGTCCATACTCTGCCCAGCTGGGATTGCCCCGACCCTGGACCTTACACCTACAAGAAAGCTGGGGAGGGACTTTTTACAAGAACATTGCCATGGTCCTCCCTGTGGTGGAAGCAATGTGAATTTGAGAGTCAAAAAAGAGATTTAATTTGGAGATCCTGCCTCTTTTGTTATGAGCAGCATGTTACCCTGGTTGTTCTGGCTCAAACAGCTGAACAATCACAGGCCAGCCCATCTGCAGTGCTTTGTCCCTAACTCAGGGACTGTTGTTTGCATGAGAGGAATAAACTTCATGACACTTCCAGACACTGCTTCAAGAACATTAATCCATGGTTGGAAAGAATAATTGAAAAACTATCATCAGCCACAGAACAGTGTTTGGCTGAGGCTGAAAGAAGCAGTTCCCTCATAAGAGTTTCCTAATTGCCACCCCCACAGTCACACAACCCCCCCCAGGAAGCAGCTGCTGCCCAGGTCCCATCTTTCTGCCCACTGGAGGAAGCCACAGAAGAGCCCAGGGCAGCTCTCCTGTGTCAGCACTGATGAGAGGGACTGAGCACTGCTCCCACTCCAGCCCTGGGCTGCACTCCCTCCCAGACTAAGCACTTACAGAGCTGGGTGACAGGTCAGCTTCTGGCTTCATGAGGAGAACGCTCTTGTCCACAGCACGGACAGCACAGAGGGAGTCTGGGGAGGCTCTGAACAGCAGGTGAGCTTCAGAGGAAGGCAGGCCTTCAGAGGGAGAGAAGCTCAACTCCACCTGTAGCCACAGGAGAAGCTGTGTCACAGACACCTCACCCTTGTATGACTTTCCCCTCCAGCTGAGTCCATCAGCTCCAGCCTTACAGAGCCCACACGCAGCCTCCACACCCCCCTCAGCACTCCCTCGGGCTGCCACAGAGCTGGGAGTCCTTCCTGGGATAAAACTTTTAAGGCAGTTTTGGGGTTTATGGCCACTGTGAATATAGTGAGATAATCCCACAGAGTGGCTAGATCTGTTCAGGCAGCTGGGCATGGCCTTGAACCAGGTCCAGTCTCTGTACCACACCCAGATACTGCACGTGGAGAGGCTCCCAAAGGCTTTGCATGGCAGATTCTTTGGGGACAGGAGGAGCAGTGGTGCTCTGGAGCAATACTGCATTATACACTGGCTGGGAATGATTCTGAAGAACTGGCCTCTTGGTTGAAGCCTGCCAGACCCACGTGCCTTCCCCAAAACCTCTCTCACATCTCTAATGACCACCTACCAACCTCCACCCTGGAAGTTCTTTCTGGCAGAAGTTGTTGTCATCACCATCTCACAGGGTTTTGTAACATGATGACTGACTGGCCTAAATCTGCCTTCTCCTCAGCAGTATCAACCCCCTCCCTCCCAACATCCTTAGAGTAAGCACGTGGCCAGAGGAAGCAGCAGCAGCTCTCAGTGTCCCTCAGGTCTCAACCAGAGCACAGCATGCCTTCTGCTGGCAGTTCCCACCTCTCCCAGGGTGGACTCATAACCCTGAGACTACAAAAACAATGATCTTCAGGAAGTGGCAGAACACAGCCTGTGGCAAGCTTGCTGCTTGTAAAACTGCTGAGCACAGAGGTAGCCCAAGGTCTGTCCTAACAGATCTGACACAGAGATAGCCCAAGGTCTGTCCTAACAGATCTGACAGCAGATTTGGATTCAGGATGCTTTCAGAGAGGAAAGCACCACCTAGAGCATGGAAATCACTTGGCACTTGGCTTGCACCCAGCCCTTAATGCAGTCTATGACTTTTAATATACGAACAAAATTCGGGTGACCAAGCTCCTGCTGTGACACCAGTCTCAAGAACTCATTGAGCTTGGGGTTTAGCAGGACACAGGACTGTTTTTAGCAGTGTTCTGTCTACTGTTCTGGAGTCTTGACAGGAATTTTGAAGGTTGTTCTCTTCTTAGGGTTTCTCATACATCAATATTCTGCCTAAGGAGTATGTGGGGCTATAAGGGAACAATGGTGCACATGCTAACAGAAGGAAGACTTTCTTTTCCTGCACTCTTTCAATCTCCCCATTGTTACTGAAGCACCACTGTGCACATTGCTTGGCAGGCTCAGCCAAGGTTTATCTCTGTTTGCAAACAACACAAATTAAAACAACAGAATGGGATGTATGGGAGTTGAAGGATCTGGCAGACATCAGCTTCATCCATTGGACTGGGGGGGTGTGGTTTAGTTTTGCTCTGTGACACCAGAAGCAGCCACCTGATTGCTGGAGTTTTGTGGAAAGGAGCCATGTGTGTGCTGCAGTATGACATCAGACAGGCAGCCCCCATTTCTCTTACCCAGGACCACGTCAGATCAGTCCCTGGGATGAGTTGCTAAGAGGAGTTTTATCAGTGCAGTCCCTGCTAGCACCTTTTTTTCCCAACACTTGATCTCCTCCAAGCTAGCACAAACCAGTAAGCAGTGAAAAATGGATAAGTGGCTTGACAGTGTTAGTAAACCTAAAGAAATCAGCTTAGCCAGGCTAAATCTAAATAAGTGAGCTTGACCAGGCTGGGGTCTGATGGCTGCTCCCTCCAGAAGTGGGCACTCACCTTATTGCTGAAACACTTTTCTATGTTGAACTTGGTTGAATCAGCAATCACCTCCCTGCTGGGGGCAGTGGTGTAGACAAGCATTTGGGCCACTGGAGCAATATCAACTTCTACAGGCAGCTGCAGCAAGAAGACCCCATTGGCTAGCAAATAAAACAGGAGCAAAAAATTAAGGTCCAGAACACCTTAGTTCACACTTCCAGGTTTGACTTCATGCTGAACTTCATCCCAGCCATGATGAAACTCCAGGAATACAAGTGGTAGGGGCTGGTGCTCAAAGAGGTGTGAAAGCACTCACTGGCTGACTGAAAAGGCCTGTTTCAAGTCCTGCTTTCCAGTGCATAAGCATGCTGAATTTTGGTTCAGTTTCTCAAAACAGACCCTCAGTCTGTGCCTCCTAGGAGCACTTCAACCCCAGAAATGCAGTGTCAGAAGAAAGACACCTGGCACAGGGGATTAGAGAAAACCTGTGCAAAGCCTAAATAAAGGCAGAGGAAAGAAAGCTCAAACTCTTCCCATATCTTAGGGGGCATGGAGAGGTAGGTTCCTGCATTTAGATGGAAGCACATCTGCCTCCCAGGACAGCAACAGTCTGGCAGGGGAAAGGAACTCACCACTTTCCTGGTCCAGATCCAGAACGTGGGTGCCTGCTTGCTTAATGTTTCCTTTGGCCATCACCTGGGGGGAAGGAGAAACCCTGCTGGTATTGAGGCTGTGTGTGAGCCAGACCTTACAGAGGGGGAGCCTGAGAGGAGGGCAGCTGAGCTGTACGTCTGCTCCGTGCTCAGCTGCTCTCTGCCTCCCTGTAGCAGAGTCCCAGGGCTCACCCAGGAGGCACTGAGACATCTGTGCTCCTCTGCTCCTAACCCAGACCCTCCTTTTTGGGGAAAAAAACATATGAAGGGTGCTTGGAAAACATTTCAAGCCTGCCACTACAATTTTCATCTCCAGCCACCATACGATTACCAGTGACAACCTCGCTGTAGGACAGGGGTGAGCTTACCAGGTAGTAAAAGACAACTTTCTTCTGCTCCCCTATGACCTCTGGAGCAAGGATATAGTGCACTCGGACCTCTGTGGAGGAGCCACAGCTCAGGGTCTCAGAGCTGAGCTCGATTTTGAGGAAGCTGTTGCTGGGGGAGTAGAAGCGCTTCAGCGGGAGGTAGGCGCCCTCGTGACGTGGGGCAACCCAGGCTCGGTCGTAGCAGTAGGGGTGGACTTTGTGAGTTGCCTGGAAGAGGAGAGGACACACACACAGATCCACAAACTCAGGTTGGCATTTTTTATATTTAAGCTACAAGAGAGTCTGCAAAATCCCTCATGAGTTTGAAAGGGGTGAGACAGTGCGGTGGTGTCCTTAGCAGGGAGTTGGGAATGGGCTCGCTCCCAGAGAAGCCACTAATTGTCTCCAACAGAATTGTGTCAGTTGGTTTTTTACTGTCCTTATCACCTCAAAGGCTCGTTACCATAGTACCTTGCCTTCTCTAATATCCTGTTAGTTTAAAGAAAGAAGAAGCTGAGCTCCATTTTCCCTCTCATTGTGGGTGCTGGAGAAGGGGCAGTGCTGTTCAGAACAGAGATTATCGGTGCCAAGATCAAGCCAAGGATGCCAGAGAAAAAGAGGAAAAGTCTCCACCTAAGAATTCAAAAACCTAATCTGGGTAGAAGTTTAGGAGCTGAGAGAGTCCAGGCCTTCTTCAAAATGAGAGCAAGGGGAAGATATTTCATGTTTAGAAGAGTGACACTTCACCATTCCCTGTGCCTCACACGCCCTTATTTCCCTGTCTTCCTCACTACACTTGGGAATTCTTGCCTCTTCTCCACCCTGCAAAATTCTGAAGACTTCAAGCACCTGGTAGTAACTTCTGCATAATTTTGAATGGATTCAATCTGTGACAAGAGAACTGGAGGGAGAAGAGCAAATATAATTCTAGGCCATCTGCCCTATTCCAGGGTGAGATACTATGAAATGACCTATTACACACATATGGCATTTTCCACTAACAAAAGGATGCTCAGCAACACTTATTTTTTCCAGATAAACAAATTCCACACCAGGGAGAGAATTTCTGTGAATGCTTCCTATTCTTTTTTCTCTTTATGGCAGGCAAAAGAAAAAAAGAAGAAAAAATAAGGACTGCTTAGACACTCAGAATGCTAAATTAAACCCTGAGAAATGCAGATTACCTTAACTGAGCATAAAGGACACTGAGATGAGATGAGATACTTGGGAAATAACAAAAAGACAGTGAAGCAGACTAGCAGCACTGCACAATGGAAGTCAGACCCCTCATTGAAACAGGTTTGTCTTGGGAGGACAGCTGATCCCTTGGAGCAGAATGGACTATTATCATTTCTGGATGTTTCCTCTGACCCCACATTGCTATTGCCAAGCAGAAATCAAACACTCACAAGCTAAGTACAAATGTGACATGGCACCTGGTTTGTTGTGTGACTTCCCACCACACTGGTGTCCATCAGGAACAAGCAGCTAAGTGCTTTTGCATACACAGTAGAAAGTTCAGAGGTCCTTCCCTTCCAGCCCTGTTGGTCACTTCATGACCTCTTCTGCCCACAGGACTCACCTTAAGTCCAACAGAATCCAAGTACAACATGGAAGTGTTCAGAGCAAACCGTGCCCTGCCCTCCTCATTGGTTGTGTAGTTGGTTTCCTGGTCCCCTTGTAGAGAAATTTTCACCACTTCATTGGGAATGGGAGCTCCAGACCCATCCACGAGTCTCACCTGCAGGAGAAAAAACAGTGCAGCACAGAAGGAGAGGAGCAGAAGTTGCTCTTATGCTAGGCAATGAGATACATAACCTACTCATGTTAGCATCCTACATGAAAGGAACATAAGATGGGGATATATTTGTCAAGCAGGTTTAGGAGTGGGATTGTTTGGCACTCATGGCATTCCATTCTTTTGCTTCCCCTACCTGCCCAAAGAAGGGAATTCCAGGTTTGTAGTAGGAGTCTGAGTGCTCAAAGGTGATTTTACTGATGGTGGATGTGATCTCAGAGAAGCTTCTTCCAGCCAACTCCACTCCTGCAGGAGGATGCAACAATTAATTTGGTTTTGCCTGACCAGAATTACTTTTACTCCAGGCCAACCTCCTTTGCTGGACAAGCAATTTTGTTGATGCTTTTGGCCTCCAGGTAGGAGGAAAAATTAAGAATTTTGGTAAAGCAAGAGTCTGCTTTTCTCCCTTATTCCTACGTGCCAAGCTCCTCTGCTGGTATCTCCTGGGTTTATTACACAGCTCCTTGATCCAGATGATTCATACCTGTCTCCTCCTCCTTAATCTTAGCCTCCACATGGAGCTTATTCTCATATCCAGTCCTCTTGAGCTGGAATAACTTGGTCTTTACCATTTCAGAAATGCAGCCATGGTTATCTGTCTGCAGGAGGAAAACAAACCCATTATTGTGTAATTTATAATATTTATCCAACTTAATGAATCCAGCTCTGGGCATTGCTCTGAACTGGAAGAGAAGCCATAACCTCACAGATCATTCCCTCTGTTTTTTTTTTTTATCAAGACTGGAAAAGTGTATAAATAACTTGTCAAGGAGCATTTTGAAGTACTTGCAGCAACATCAAAAAGTTTCCAACCTAGAAAATTTTTATGTATGGGTGTATGAAGTTTGAAACTGCAAACCCTTGATCCAGAAGCACAGGGAATTACTCAGGTGCTTGCCACACAGGATATGTTTGCCAAGCATCAGGCACTCAGAATATAGCTGCTGACTTAAAAGGCACAAGGTGTATGAGTGATACATAAATCAAAGCCTGTGTATGTGTAGAAAGGTGACAGCTGGAAGAGTATTTCCAAACCTTGCCACCTCCCTTCACCATTTTCACATGCAAGGCAGGTCTCCACAGGAAAAGGAGGAGATGCCTGGAACTGCACTGCAGTGTTCATATTTTCTTCTAACACAGATAACACAGCAGTGGTGGAGGCAGTTGTGGTGGACATACTGTGGCAGACTCCAAGGACCAGAAGAATATCTTCTGCTTGCTTTCTTCTCCTGGCATATTTCCACAACTGCTCCTGCCCCAGCTCTCAGTTAAGCCAGCACTGCTGCACCTGCCCATGCTCCCAACACCATTCTCTTTTGCTTTTGTACACTTGCCAGTCTGAAGAGTGTTGAGTTTTTTTCTGTGTCTCCTAACCACTGTTGCTAATCCATACTCCTTTCCTTCTTACTCAAACTGCATCGTGCCTCCCCTGGTTTCTGCTCCTTTCCTGCCTATAAAGCCAACTTCTGATAGCACACAACTGTCCCTAGTGTAACCTAACCCCAGCTCTGCTCTCATTGCTCGTGCCTTTTCTACCTCACTTCTCTCTTACACTTTCTACAGTCTGTCTGACCTTTTCCTGTTTCTTCCATCTCTCCCTTCTCCATCAGCTCCTTGCCATTACACACATCTTTCTTACTGCACAGACCTTCCCCTTATTTTTTACCTTTAACATCTCACCTTGTGCCCAACCTTCACTGCTTCTTCAGGCTTCCTGACAGCACACGGAGTTTCTCCGCTCTCCATGCTACGCTCGTACGTACTCCCAGCAAGTCTGTGCCTCCAAGGCCTGCTCAAGGAGCAGCACTACCTCCTGTCCCCCTGCCCCAAGGACTGCTGAGGACTCACGTGTCCAGAGAACTCGTCACACACTGCCTTGGCCTCTTCTCCATAGCAGCTGCTGGCTGCCTGTTCGAACCTGCGGCAGACCCGGGCGCTCGCCAGGCCAGGAACGGGCTTCCCAAACGTGTACCTGGAGCAGGACACACACAGCAGGAAGAAATCTGGTGACTTTTTTTGGATCAGTTTGGCAATGGGGACAGGAGCACTGGATCTTACAGGGCTGATTGCATCCCTGGGAACAGCACACAAGCCTTTAGAACTCATTCACTCTGATGCTGATTGAGTTGAGAGCACTCCCCAGCCTGGAGAACACATTGGGAATACCTAGCCCACAGGTTGGTGTACATGTGCACTGGGATCTTTGGCTTATTCTTCAGCCTGAGCTGTGGCTTCCCCTGCAGACACATGGAACATCACCTCACAGAGTCCAATGGGGTGGCCCAAAGGAAAGAGGGCAGCTGCATCACTTACAGGGTCCTCTCAGCAGTGACAAGCAGAAGCCACAGTGAAAACATCATAGCAAGGTCAATTAAACTGAAGACCTCTTCCCTAGCACTGCAGCTGGTCTGAAGTCTTCTAGGACTCCAAAAATATGCCAAAAAAGACCTCTCTCAAAACCAAAAGAACAATATGTTTCTACATGTTACATACAAAGTGCCCCAAGCAATAATTGCTGCCTTTTGTCTAATGGCAAATGTAATGTGTTTGGTCATGGGAACCCAAAATGACAGAGAAATCTACTGAAGTATTATCTCGGTCTCCCACCTGGAGCTTCAGCAGTAGCTGAAGAAAAATCTGAAGCCAAGAAGGACTTGAAAGAATGACACTTACAGACCACAAACTGTCACCTTCAGCACCTCATCAAGAATGGTGATCACCTTGGGCATTTTCACTGTTACTTCAAACTTTGGCAGCACTGCAGCAGAACAAAAGGAGAACAGTCTATGTGGTGGAGAATAACATGAGACATGAAGGCTGCTGAAAGAATATTCTTACAAAGGACCTGAAACCCTTCTGTGCCTAAATGGTCAGATTTTAGGAGTGGAGACAGGTCGCTCATGTCCTTCAGACTTCAGCCCTCAGAAAGGGGTGATGCTTGGGAAGGAGAGGACACACAGATATTTTTCCAGCCCTGCTGGACATCCTGATCAGATTTACCACCCTGCTCAGTTAAGCTTCATGCCCCACAGGACTAGCTGTTAGGAACCTGAACCTGCAGCCACAGTTACCATACTCCTCCACGGAGAAAGGGTGTCGAACTGTCTTCCCAGAGACCTTCTGTGCCACTACTGTGTAGGTCCCTTGCATGGGTTCAGAGGTGAGGTTGAAGAACAGCTGGATTATTCCCCTCTTTAGCTCTGCTTTTGTCCACTGGTACAGGCGGTTTCTCTTTGGGTCCTGCAGACAATGGGATCCCAAGGAGATGGTCAGAGCCATGAGAACTGAAAGGCACTAGCAAAAGTGGTGAGGGGAGGCCCAGCCCCAGTGTTTCAGGGGGCTGCAGGGCAGGATTGGGGCCACTGGCAGAGTTTTTGGGGGAACCCAGGGCTGGGCAATAGAAGGAACTGTAACCTGGAGGCAACTGGCAGTTATTCTGCCCAGGCTGGGGTGCAATAGATGGGAACATGAATTGAGTAGTACATACCTCGATATACACCAGGGGAAACTAGAAGAAGAAGAAAGGAAACAGCATTATTTAGACAGAATCAAGCAACAGTCAAATGACCAGGGCTGTGACCACATTTCAGGGAAGAAGCTGGAGGAGGAGAAGGATAACCACAACCATAACCATTCCTGGTAGGGAGCAGCAGAGCATTTTGAGATATTGCACAACTATTTTGGTGTACTGAAAGCTCTCCCCAAACTACAATTCTTTAGTCCCTTTCCCCACACAGATGACTTAAAGCCAATTAAGTGGTGAATAGGAGGTAACAGACTTACCAGCTCATTCAAGGGACGGAAGTCTTCATCCAGAGACACAATTCTGAAGAGGACTAGTGGAGGAGGGCAGACAGTGAGGTTCCACAGTGCAGTCACCAGTCAGAAAACATCAAAAACAAATGGTGCAACAGAGAACAAAGCTGTTCTCTCATGAAGGAATCCCATTCACTAGACAGCTAAGTCATGCTAGAAGGTTACCCATGTGAAAAATTACATGAATAAGAGGAGGTTAAGAACAAATCCATGGCAGTAAAAACATCCTACTGATCATGGGCATCAATTCTGATAATTCTCATTAGCTGGGACCAAAGTTAAATTTAAGCTGCCTTTGTCTACTTTGCAAGGATAGATTTT
>NW_008629222.1:0-6674 GCF_000691845.1 Merops nubicus
ACTCTGTGGGGTGCTGCAGTTGCATCAGGTATGGGGCAGAATAATAAGGGTGATGTGGCTGATGGAGCACATGCAAACACAAGTGTGTGTGTCCCGTGCCCTCCCCCGTGACTGAAAAAATGACATTTAATAACTTTCCATGCCTCATATAAGAATCTCACAGAAAAAAAACAGCCTGGTTCCTGTGGTTCTCCCCAGCTCTCTCCCAAGGGCTAGGAAATGCCTCTGTGTTGTGTGTTTTCCCTTTGCTTCCCCAGCAGTCAGAGACTCGTTTCCAAGGCTGGTGTACAAGAAGTCACTGCTTGGCAAGGAAAATAACTCTGTGCTGACCCACGCTGGATGGATCTGCCCTCAGAGGGCAGATCAACACTCTCTCCCCATCCCAGGAAGGTAGAGTTAGGCAGGCATCTGACCTTTGATCATTGAGAGGACCAGAAGCAGCCTCTGGGATGGTTTTTATTGAAATTCTACCGAATTGTTCAAAAAGCTTTCCCCCACCCCAGCCCTTTGATCTTAACATTAAATCTTGGAGCCATTAGTGGTGATTAGGAAAGCAAACCTCGACCCTTTCTGGAGGGAAGGCAGAAGTTTGTTCTGCTCAAGCCTGATGTGTTGCAGGGGTTAAGTTACATTTTGCTTTGGGGAGGAAAGGAAAATCTCTCCAAGTAATTAACTTAAGATGCTGACGCTAATGAACGGGGCTTTCAGAGCTGGGGCTGGTGGAGGGGTTGATGGGAATCCCCTGTTGAATCAGTGACATTAGGGCCTTAGGAGCAATTCTGCAATTATTAGGCTGAAATGATGTTGAACATGAAGTTAATCCTGTTATCTCTCCAATACTGAGCAAACTGCTTGCTCTGGGTAACTCTGTAATGGGATTAGAACAGTCAGTCTGGCACCCACAACACTCCCTATCTGTCCAGGGCTTTTTCTTCTTTTCCTGTTCAGGATAAAGTATTGATCAGTCTTGCTAGAGTTAATCTGGGGAGGTGGGGTCTGGGGCACTGTTTTCCAGTAGTGCTAGGTTTATTTTTTTTAAAATGAATTTGGTAATAAGCACCCTTACAAAGCCATTCACTTCTCCACAGCAAAGATCTTGTGAGCCCATCCCTAAATAAATGTTTAGGAAAAAGAACTGAAGAACAAGGACAAGTATAACAGGAGACTTCCCTTCGTCACACCTTCCTGGCATCGAGAGGCTCCAGTTGAGTGAGTTCCTGTGTTGGAGACCATTCCCAGGCCATCATATTTGCAGAGTGTTATCAGTTCTGGTTTGAAAGCCTAATTTTGCATCCATGAGAGCCTGGAGCAATTGTTCTAAACAGAAGTAACTGGTGGGAGTTTTTAAATGTGTTGTTGTAGACAGGATCACTTTCCTGTTGGGCCCACCGACCTCCACGCTTTAGTGGCCTGACTTCTGAGCAGGGTTTCTCATGAGCTGGACCCAAAATGTTGCTGCCAGGTCAAGCAATGTCCTTGGTTGCAGTGGGGCAAAATGTAGTGACTTTGGGTTCTGCAGTGATGGACAGAAGTCAGAGTAGTGCCTGTCGTGTGAGAGGTAAGGACCTACACCATGGTGAGAATTAGAATTTGGGTTTCAAAGTTAAGGGGAACTTTTTTTTCCTTTGTAGCTGGAGGCTCCATTAACAATAAACCAGACCTCTTGCCTTCAGCACCACTGAATTGTAGAATTGATTTCTACAACACCCACTAAATGAGCAGATGTTTTTGTGCCAAACGAAAAAGTTCCATTAATATGGGAAAGTTTTCTTCAAGGGTCAGTCAGTTGTTAGTCTCCAAGCTTTGATTCTTTCTTTTTTTTTTTAAGGCAGATGTGAATCTCATTAAAAACTGCAGATTTTTGGTGAGTTTATTTTTGTTTTCTGCTCCCTTAACGAAGGTGAGAAATGCTTTGAAAGCTCCACAGAAATGGGCTTGAGCCTTACTAATGTGTCTGAGCTGCCTTGAAGGCAGTGAGAAGGTGTGGGCTGCTGTAGCCCAGGGGCCACCAAGGTTCTTGGACCAGTTGGGGTTTGGGTTTGAGTGCCCAGGGGCTGGCCAGTCCTGCTGGTGATAAAGGAATGGATGAATCTAAATGAACTCATTGCAGCCTGTAATTCCAGGGACCTTGGGGGAAGCCCTGGGATGACATTCCTACAGCAGGGGAGGTGGTGTCTTCTGCAAGCTTTCTTAGATGGCAATCCAGCAGAAGAACAAACTCCCTATTTCAGACCTAAAGTGTGTGGGAAAATGGTTTCATGGTTCTTTACACAGCCTAAATTCTCTGTACCATTTCCAACCCTTGCTCTGAGGTATCCTTACTATAACTACTGCTGGAAGGATGTGCCCACTGGAGCTGTGGTTTTCACCTTTCCATTTGTGCTCCTCTGAACATCATCTGATAGAAGGCACAGGCCCTTGTGAAGTCAGTTGATCCAAATGTACCTGGTTTTCTCAACAACTTCTCTTTGAACCCCTTAAAGATAGCTCTTGCTCATTCTTCCTGCATGCTAGAAACCCCCAGAACTTGATTTTTGGTGCTGCACAGTCTCGTGTGCTGTGGATCTTGAGGTGGGAACTCTTTGGTGGATGCCTTGGTGGAGGAATTCGTAATGAGACTGGGGAGCATGTTGTAACCTCATGGAGCTGCCTAATCTCTGCTGGATCTTGGATCTGAGCCCCCATCTCGAGGTGTTTGACGTGGGTGTGAGGCCTGTGGAGGCTGCTGGGGCAGGAGTGAGATGGATTGCACTGCTCTAGTTTGCTGGCTTGGGGGTTATCTGTATCCCAAGGGAAGGTGGGACTACATCTCACAACCCTTCCTGGCTTGGCTGTGAGCTTTTTAGCTCACATACTTGGAATAGTAGCATGCTGTAACTCTTACACTGCACAGTTTGCCCAAGAAGGTGAGTAAATATTTGAGTGGCTCGTCCTTGCAGAGCTCATGGCTGTTAGAAGCAGATGGCTGTTGGCAGTTGAGGTGGCTGCTTCAGAGCTGGTCCTGATGGAGCGTGGTGGTTGTGGTGGACTGTGGTCAAGCCTGGTCCTGGCAGAAACAGTCCTGTTCCAGTTTAACCATGTTTCCTCTTGAGAGCAGTGCTCAGGGACTGTCTGCAGCCCCCTGTGCCAAGTGTGAGCAGACAGGAGCATTATTGAAAGGGTTTTGGCTGCTGTTTGGTATGTAGATGTGGTGCTGAGGGACACGGTTTAGTGGTGACCTGTAACAGTTGGACTTGATGAGCTTAAAGGTCCCTTCCAGCCAAGAAGTTTCTAGGATTCTGTGGGGCTACTTGCTCCTAAACCAGGTGGCTGCTGGTGTTCTACAAATGCAGATCAAGGGACTGAGGTGAAATGAGGATTCTGGGCATCTGCAAGGAGGGGAGCAGCTCTGGGAGGAGCAGCTTCTTCCAGGGTTGAGACTAGCTGTCCCTCCTGAACTGCTGGTGTTATCTCATCTCTTGACATTTCCTTTGATTATATGAAATGGCCTTGACACCATAAACAACTGCCATGGCATTGTCTCTGCAGCCTGCGTCAGTCAACAGGGTGATCTGTAAACAGCATTTGGGTTTGGGGACCCGAGCTCTGTACGCCTGGGGACCCAAAACATACTCTTGGGGCATCTAGGATGGCTCTTCCCACTGGTGGCTGCTGCTCTCTTGGCTTTACGAGAGCTCTTGGTGCTGGTAGAAGGCAGAGGAGCATCAGGACAGGGTTGTGGGGTTTCAGGAGGACTCTAAGTGCTCATGTTTTGCTTTCGGCTCCTTTGGGCCTCTGTAACCAGCTCAAAAGGGGTGAAGAGGGGGGTGATTCACAGCACAAACCCCAGCACTGCTTTACTCACACTGGCAGCAATCTTCTACTTGTCGTGCTTCAATCTTAAGCCTCGCCACTTTTTGGAGACACCTTGGTGGTTGAGCAATAGTAAATATTTGGAAAGTGGAGGTTGAGGTTCCCTCAGTGTCTTGTTGATGGCTCTTGGCTGGGCGTGGTCTGGCTGTGCCACTGTTTAGGGTGGTCCACGGCAGGTCGATGAAGCCTATTTGGCAAGATGAACTTCCTAAGCATTATCTCGTTCCTTAAATAGAGAATAAAGCTTGTATCAACATGAATCACAAAGTTGATAAACTGGAATGGTTCCTCTTGGAGTTGTCTTCTTGTACCGGGCAAATATTTATCCACATTGTTTCAAAAGGCCTATTTGTGCAATAGAAGGAGGTCAAACCTGTAATTACCTGTTAGATTCACTCTGGTAGAAACAGCTTGTAAAATCACAGTGTGTTTGAAAGGATCTTTTCCACCTTATGTGTGAATCTTAAAGTCGTGGTTTAAAATCCCAAATTTTAGGAGAGTTCTCAACCCCACGAGCGCAAAAAGTCTCTTTCTGTCTGATTTAAAAGTGTCTTCAGCCAAATCTGTCTCAGTTTCTTTTCATTTCTGACCCGTGGCAAGGAATTTGGGTTTCCTTTCCAAAGGGATCTGCTGGAGATGATCAGGAGCTGTGATTGTGCCAAACTTGCCTTGCATTTTAACGAGGAGCTTCCAGCCTAGTCAATAATTAAAGCAGAGCAGGTGCGGCGGGGAAGTTGGGTGTTCCCCAAAAGCCAAACCAAGGCTCTTTTGTGAGTCTCCCTGGGCACAGCAGAGTGACTGACGGGTGGTGGGATGCCCAGTAATTGGGGAAAAAAATGTCCCCTCAGCCTGCAGAGCTCTAGGTGGTGAGGGATGATTTGGCTGCTTGGTGCCCTGTGGCTGCAGAGAACCCTTTGGGGTGGTGGAGCCAAGGGCAGGATGTTTTGCTGCAGTTTGGTCTTGGGGTATGAAGAGCAATTGCACTAGCTGAGGTGTTAAAAAGGAAATGAGACTTTTACAGAGGGATCTTGCTGCTTTTCTCTCTAGGTAGCATGTGGGCAGAGAGGCTTTCAGCTTCAGATGTGGTTTGTCATCTTGGAGGATTAGAGGTAGAAAGAGAAATTTGGATCCTGAGTTTTTAATAAATCAGAGCAAGGATACTAGCCCGTGGACCTGTATATTACAGATTAGCTTCTAGACTTAAACACAGTGCTACCTCTGAGGGTTAATTTCAATTTAATCTTATTTCAGAGGTTTAATATTTACTGCTTTTCTTGCTGTTAATTTACAATCCCCAGTGCAGTGCTTAACAGAGCTTGTCCCGTGGGTTTTATCAGCAGCAGAGATGGACTCACCTCTTTGCCCAAGGCCTCAGCTACTTGGAGTGATGTCTGTGTGAAGCTGGAGAGTGTTGTGTGAGTGTGGTTTGTCCAGCAGGGTTGTTAACACAGAGGATGTGGCTGTCTCACACGTCTGTACCACAGGCACTCAAGAGCACCAGGTCCTTGTGCTGGGCCCATCCTAAAAGCACGTGCTGGGTTGTGGTTGGAGAGGAGAAGGAGTATGGGTTTGATTTGTGCTGGAGCTCTGTTAGTTTTGTCACTCCTTATCTCCAGTGTTTTGCCATGGGAGGCCTTAGGTGATGTCAGCTTGTAAGTTCTTCCCTGAATATCTTTGTTTTTGCTGTGGGAGGGGGTTAAACAAGAGTTATGCTCAATGTTGTGCCTGTTTCTTCCCTAAACAATGGAATAATTAATGCCATTTTCTTCTCTGTGTTTTTGCTTCATGTGTTCCTCATAATATAGCTGGAAGTGGCAGATGGGGATCCTGCCTCCGAGTGCTTCACTGTTGGGAATATGCTGATGCCTGATGCTTTGCTGGAATGTGTCCTGTATCTGTGCTTCCTCTGGCTTCTGACCAAGAGTTTTCTTTCAAGGTGCTCTGCAGAGCAGTTTGTCAGCTTTGGAGGTTCCCTCTCCTCAAGATGGCATAGCCATGAATCACCGTGGTGATCCAGTTAGCCAAGATGTGACTGAATCTTTTAATTTTGTCAGGATTACACTCCTTAGCATCACATTCCTCAGCATTCCCTCGTTAGTAAACAAGAAAATATTCAGCATATGTTGTAATTACAGCGAGGGGTGAGGAGGCAGTGAAGATGATACGTTTGCAGGACTGTGCTCTCATGGAAAGTTGTGCTTCCTCTGCTGGAAAACAAGGCCAGGGGGGATTTTGGACTTAAGCTCCTCTTGGCCCCAAGACCTACTACGCCATTTTCTTTAGCCTGCTCCTTGTGACAATTAAGCAATTCCCTGTGTCCCAGCCACCCGCTGGGATCACGAGGCTTTCCAGGAGCACGGCCTCAGCTCCAGTTTCCCTTCCTAAACGTGAGGCTGGACGTGCTGTCAGGCTGCTGCAGTGCTGCTCTTCCAGCTGTGCTCCAGCTCGGCCAACATCTGGGCTGCTGTGGGCCGTGGCTGGCTCACCATCCCCACCAGCAGCACATAGGTGGAGGCACCAGGGCAGCCCCTGGTGTGCTGGATCTGCTGCTTTCTGAGCTGGAGCCATGCTGACGAGTTGGTGGGGACAAGGGGACTGGAATGCTCTGGGAAATAGGAGTTTCCTTGCTGGAAATGTCACAGGAAGCACAGTGGAAGTCACGGGGTGTAGGAGCAGTTACCTCACTGCTGTGGCTCACCCAAAGCAGTGCCCTTTCATCAGAGAACAGAACCTAAACAATGCAGTGCCAGCTGCCTTATAAATAAACCAGTTTCCATTTCCACACCGACTTCTGATACCATGTGAGGGGAAGGGAAGACCGT
>NW_008629222.1:6705-11132 GCF_000691845.1 Merops nubicus
TGGGGTGGCTTGTGACCTTTCAGGTTGGCTACCCAGCTTCCTATCAGCTTGCTTCCCCTTGGTTAATAACTCTGCCACATGCTCTGATTCAGAGCACACCCAGATGTGGTCATCTCTGTAGGTAGCCAAAGCTCTTATGTGTATATATGATACATTTTTTTCATATCCTCCTCATTCTGCCAAAGCTGCTGAGGATTTCCAGCAAAGAGATTGTGGTGAAACACATCCAGAGTCGTGGTGCTGCTGCTGTTTCTCCTCCCTGCCCACCCTCCTGCTCAAAATGGTCCCGTGGGCCTGTGTAGCATTTCAGGTGGAGGCATCACCAGCAAGGAAAGAGCCTTAAACCTCCTGTGGCTGACTGTGTTGCTGAAGGAAACCGCCCAGTATCACTGGTTTTGAACAGACAGCTCCATCTGCCTGGATGGGATAATGCAAGAGGCCTTTTGAATGGTCCTGTGGCTGAATCATGGCACACAAATGTCTGAGTCACTGCAGATGAATGTGGCGTTTCACGTTGGTGTGAACTGAAATGTGAACAACAGTCTCTTTATTAGAGGAGCTAATATTGGTGCTCGTTATGGGTTTCATTAGATTTTAAAGTGAAACAAGCCAGGGGAGTTGCTTTTTCCATGTATATAAACAGACAATTACCAAGTGAATGCTGGGTTTTAATGGGATGCTGGTCTGGATGGAGAGGAAGTGAAACTTCCCCCACTGTACCCCATTCCTTGGGCTTTTACTGCCCTTGACCACTCATCTCATTTTGTTTCAGCCATCTGACTGCCCTGTGAGATCCTGTAAGGTTTTCAGGTCACTGGGATTTCATGGCTACTACACTTTTAAAAGAAAACACCAAAGCAACTGTCAACCAGACCCTTTTTTGCTCTCCTATAGAAAGCTCTTTGCTATTCCAAGCTCTTCCTTCTCCTAAAGGTCTTCCCCTGTCTCTGAGGGGTAAAGGCTTTGCTGTGGTTTATTCTGGCTGGTGCAGAAGCTAAGTCAGATGGCCCTTCTGTGTTATTGTGGGATTTTTGGACATTTGGTACTTGTCCTTGCTTGGAATATGGATTTTTCTTTATGCTAGATGTGCAATCAGATAAGTGCTGACGTTTTGACTTGCTGCTGTTGGTAGAGTTGAAGGAGCAGCCTTACTAGACAAGGTGCTCTATGTGCTGCTGGCAGGAACTTGGGCAGGTTCCTTTGTCCCATGGTTTTCCCCAGCTGGGAAACAAAGCCCTGTGGAAGCACTAGGGGTTATTTAAGCACACAGTAAGTGTGGCTGCTCTTATGTTCTGCCCTTGGGCCAAAGTAGAGGCAGGAATGGTTTTTTTTGTGTTGTCTCCTGGTGCAGAAGGTGCATCTTTCTTTCCAGAGCTGAGGGATGAAGTGGCGGGTCCAGGAGTCTGTCTGGGAAATAATCTTGTTGGTGTTACTTGGGTTTGGGGTTTTGTTGTACTTTTGTGTTTTGTCAGCCCTCTTCTGGTGGTATTTTTTAGTTCTTTCTACCCCAAAAAGGATGGAGTTCACACTCAGCATGGCTGGGGTTGGGAGGGACCTCTGAGGATCATCTGAACCCCCCTGCTCCAGCAGCTCACCCCCAGCAGGGTGCCCAGGGTCACAGCCAGGCAGGTTTGGGATCTCTCCAGAGCAGGAGACTCCACAGCCTCTCTGGGCAGCTGCTCCAGGCTCAGCCACCCTCACCCCAAAGAAGTTTCTCCTCCTGCTCAGGTGGCACCTCCTGGGTTCCAGTTGGTGCCCGTTGCCCCTTGTCCTGTCTCTGGGCACCACTGACCAGAGTCTGGCCCCAGCCTCTTGCCCCCCAGGGCCCTTTAGCTCTTGCTCAGCACTGATCAGATCCCCTCTGAGGCTTCTCTTCTCCAGCTGAACAGCCCCAGGGCTCTCAGCCTGTCCTGGCACAGAGATGCTCCAGCCCCTCAGCATCTCCAGAGCCTCCCCTGGACTCTCTCCAGTAGCTCCTTGAAGAGCAGAGCTCTGGCTGATCCTCCTAAGGGATGTTCAAAGTCCAAACCCAGTTGCAGTTTGAAACTCAGCTTCACATCTCTCCTTGAGCTCCCCAGCCCAGCGTTTCGGAGGCAAATGTGAATGCTCCTGGTACAAACTGTGACAAGTGCCTTTGCCAATAGCCCTGTTACTCTCTGTGGTGCTGTGTCAGGGCTGGTCCATGCTCCAGAAACGTGATGGGGCTTTCTTGCTTGGTGGTGTTTCCACAGCCCCCGGGGAGTTGCTCCACCAGAGCCCAAGGAACTGTCACGTGCTCTCTCGGGCCGCAGCCACCGTGAATTTAAACACATCCCTTTTAAATCTTCCATTGAAATTTAAGCAAACGTTTCATGTTTGGCTCATGTGAAACAAGGGCTCGGGTGCCTGATTGTGCTGCTGTGCTTGAGCAGCCTCCCCTGGGCCATCTGCTCTGCAGCAGAGCTTTGTGTGCTCCTCCCTCACGGCAAGTGCAGTGTAAAACGGGATGGCTTTGATCTCCTTGGAAGTCAGGCACGTCGAGAGGCAACGTTCAGCCTTCTGTAGCCTTCCCAAACGCAGGGATATTTTTTCCACACCTCCTTCCAAGCTGGACAGCTGATTTACAGACTTGGAGAAGTCTTCCGACCTCTATCGCTAAACTTTTTGAGTCCCTGCCAGGTGGCAGCGTATTTCAATGGCTTTAAAACGACTTTTTCTTTGTTTCAAAGCAAAGAGTCTAAAATAAGGTGGGGCAGGCGTGTGAATCGGGGTGTTAATTGCCCACAGTGAAACCCAAAAGTCCTGGGAAGGCTGAGAGCCTGGCTGGGCAGGCACAGGCCGGCTCCTCTCCCGAGCGCGGGGCGGTCGGCGGTGGGAGGCTGAGAAGAGCAAGGCTTTCAGCAGGGACCATATGTTCTGTGCGAGGGAGGCGAGTGCCATTTGCTCCTCCACCCCCACGGGTCTGCTGGTCCCGTGCTCCTCCACCTGCTCCTGCTGTCCCTGGGGGTGGTGGTCATCTGCTGGGCAGGCAGAGCTTGAAGGAGAAGCTCCAGAGCCGTGTCCCGCTTCCTGCGCCGCTTTTACGGCTGTGCTTCGGGGGAGGGATGGGATTTGTGAGCTGGCTGGTGGCATCTCTAGGGTGGTAGTGGAGAAACCAAGAGCACCGACGTCTTCCAGGTGTGTTTGTGCCTTTGGTGGAGTTTTATTCGACTTCAGAACTGCCCCTTCCCCTTTCCTGGGGTGGGTTGGCTGCAGAACCGCCCCCCACGCTCGCGACCCGAGATCTGCTCTGTGGTGAAGATCTCTGGCTCTGGGTGTGTCACTGGTGTGCAGCACCGACCGTTCCCAGCTGCACCAGCCCAGAGTGACAACCTCGGGGATTGTTGTTCCCAAAAGAGAAGGCTCTTCCTCTTGGGACTGCTGCAGGAGCGAGCTTGTCCTGAGCTCTCCCCCTCTGTCCGAGGGATGCTCCACGATCCTGAAGTGCTGCGGCTGCTGGGCTGACGAGGGGCGAGGACCTTGAGGGCAACAGCAAATCGTGGGGTTATTAAATCTGCCTTTTCTTCAGGGAGAGAAAACAAACCTGGATGGGTCAGAGGGGTTCAGGTTATTAGTCACTGGTGTGACGCCGCAGCAAATTCCTGTGTGCTTTTGAATATTGTTTTTCCTTTTCCCCTGGGCTGAGATGAAGCTTCTGGCTGGTGAAGGGTTTTCCTTCTGCTGTGTGGTGTACAGGGGTTGGAGATGATCTGTAACTCCCCCCAAATCCTAACACAAACGCTGATGAAGAATTAAAGAAGCCTAATGGGCATATTTGAGCTCTGGAGATCTTTGTTGTTGTGATGCAAATGTTGAGGGAGACGTTTGTTACCTTAACCATCAAGATGTGACACATGAATAAAAAAAACTCTCACTTTCCTTGTTAAATGTAAATTTTCTTTTGTGAAATGTAAATTAAATGAGAAGACACGTTCCCTGCTCCTGCCTTCTTCCCGGTGACTTCAGTGGAGAGAGGAATTGCTATGAAATTGTGTTTTATTATACTTCTGGCTAGACACACATCAGCTCGGGCCCTCTTTTTGGAATTCCCTTTACTCACAGGCTAGTGCAGCTCCTCCAACACTGAGTGCACCCCACGTTTCCTCATCCATCACCCCCCTGGCGTGTATTTTGCAGCTTCAGGTACACTGATAGCCCCTGGATCCTCTCTGGGAGGTGAAACCCCTCTGTGTGTTGGCCTCCGTGGCTTCTCCCAGCCCTTCCTTGAGCAGAACACTCCCCTCTCCTTCTCTCTTTCTCTCTCTTCTCGCTAAACTCGCCGCGAGGACGGAGCGAGGGGTGTTGATGATTTGGATTATGCAGCTCAGAGGCTGGAGCGTGGCTGGCTGTCTCCTCCCCTTCCTGAGCTGGGCCCTAGCCCGCTCGGCTCTGGAATGACAGGCGTTCCT
>NW_008629222.1:11163-28651 GCF_000691845.1 Merops nubicus
GGAGCTGGAGCTGGCACCAGCGCCGACCTGGGGGAATCAAGTGCCCAGCCATGGGCTCCGGGGAGCAGGGGACCTGTGCTGGACCACCCAACACCCCTGCTCTGGCCTGAGGGTTGGCAGCTGCCCTGCTCGCCAGGCTCCTTCCCAGTCCAGAGCGTGGATTTATCCTTTTTAAAGGACTAAAGTGCTCTCTCAGGGTAGCTTTTTTTTTTCCCCTTGCTTCTCCTCCCGCCTCCTCCCAAGAGCTGCTTAGAAAAGAAACTCATGGGGCAGCCACACTTCTCGAGACCGGTAAATCCAGCTGCTTTTGGTGAGTAATGGAGGGCAGGGGAGACAGAGGAGACTTTGGGGCTGCGGCGGGGCAGGATTGCAGGTGAAACGAAGGAGTTGGGAGGAGTGGAATGTGGGGCTTGTGTAACCTGCGCCCGGCTCGGGAGCTGGGAAGAGAAACAGAGAAATAACCATTTCCTTCCTTTCTGTTACTCATCTCCCATGCAATCCCTGAGCTACATGTTCTGCTGAGCTTCGGGCAGGCTCTGAGCTGCTGTGCTTAGGGGCAGCCTCTGTCTTGAGTGGCCAGGGGCAGGAGCTTTGCCAAGGGCTTGGGCAGCAGGGAGGATTCACCTGGGTGGGGTAGGAGCCAGCCCCATGGTCTGCCCAAACCAAAGCTGCCCACAATTGCCTCCTTGTGCATAACACCACCTGCCTTTTGGGGGCAGCTCGGGTAGTTCTGGGGGGAGAAGGGGCTTGGCAGTCATCTCCCTGCTTGTTTCCCTCTCTGCTCTGTGAGGTGTTGGAGTGCTCAGGCTGGGGCAAACACAGCCTTGCTCGGAGCCCTGGCAGCAGCACGACCTCCAGAACACTGTGGGTAGGTCCCAGCTCTCTGTCTGGGGAGCTGTTCTCGACACTGGGGCTGCAAGAGGAGACTTGGTTGTGCTGGTCCCTTTTATCTCACACCAACATGCTGTCAGCCAGCCAGCCCAATTCCTTACTCTTATCTGTGAAGTGGAATTATCTGATTTTTAGAGAAACACTTGACATTCGCCCATGGGGAGCTCCCTGAGATCCAGGTTCTTTATTTCCATTCTTTTTCACTTGATAACTTTGAACCTTCTAGGTATTTTTAGGGCTCAGATTAAACCAGTTCAGTCCACCTGGTCTTGTTCAAGAGCTGCTAAAATAAATGGTATTGAGAGAGTGGCAGGGGGAAGTCAAACTTCAGTCTTCTTCATACAGTTGGTGGAGATTAGCAGCATCTTCTCCTTGGATTTATGTCCTGTTAGAAGCTGACCTGCTCAGCCTTGGGCTCTGTCTCTCATCAAGCACCAGTGATGCTGGTGGTGGTTTTCAGGGCAGTGGGTTCTCCCTTGGTGGGGTGACACTGTCCTTTGCTGGAGCTTGGAAACCAGCAGACTTGGTGTTTCCTCAACTGGTCATTTGCTATCTGAAGTCTTCTCGTGGACCACTTTGCATAGCTGCTGCTGAATAAATTGGGAACTTGAGGAGATGGTTTTTGCACTGACTTTGGCAGGATTCTGCTGAAAGGAAAAATTTTGTGGAGATTATGGTGACCAGAAATGTACAAAAGACAGGAAAGCTGAGGGCTGGGACAGTCTGAGGCTGGTTTGTGACCACAGCCCTGTGAATTTTGACCTTAAAGGAATAAGTCTTCCCTGGACCATTCAGGAAACACACGTGAAGTCCTTAAAGCTGCTAGAGAAAGCTTAGAAACATTTACCTAAAGTCCTTTTTTAATACCTCAACCTTAACAGCATTTCCCTCCAAAGAGCCTGCGTTTGCTTTGTGAGTTGTAGCTGCTTGCTTGAAAGCCTTTTTGGATTCTTCACTGCTCTGCCCAGCACAGCAGAGCCCAGGAGGAGGGAGCAGAATTGTTCTCCAGCACTGTTTTGGCAACGGGAGGGAGCCCGCGCAGGCTCCGTGTTGTGAGGAGCTGCTCCTGGTGTCCTGAGCAGCCACCTTCTCAGCAGGAGCTCCCAGTGCCCTCTCTGGGCTCGTGTGACAGCAGAACTTCAGGGGGAGATGGACCAGGCTCTGGGTGAGCTGTGCTGTGCAGGTGGACAGAACCTGGCTCAAGCTGAGGATTTACACGCTATGGAAGGCTGGTTATCAAGCAAAATACTGATGCTTCCTCGTTTGCTTTGGGAGGATGTCTCTTAGTGGAGACAGAATTTAACATCTCACACCTCTGAGCAGGGCAAAGAACCTGTGGTAGCACAGGCCATGGTGAGATCCATCTTCTCTTGGAGTTCAGATCCACTCCACCAGCTCTTGGATGTCTGCAGGGATATTTTGGGGAGGAAAGCAGCATTTTCAGTCTTTTCCTAACAGCTTCAGCCTGCAGTCCTTTCCTGGGGCTCCCTGGCCCTTCACCCTTAAGGGACTGTGCCATTTTCCTCCTGAGCAGTGGGAATCAGTTGTTCCCCTCCTGGGCATACAGCAATATAATCTGAATTGTCAGCCTCTGGGGTGAAACACTGATTTCTTCACAGCTCCCAGTCTGGCTTTGTTAGGGTCTCTAACTTGGATCTTGAAGTGATTTCTGTGTCCTGATGTGCCACTTAAAAACAAAATACAACTTTCCCATGGCCACGGTGGGTTTTGGGGGTGTGTGGCCTGAGTTAAAATGGTTTAAAAAATCACCAGGACTAATTCTGCAACAACCTGCACTGGATGCAGCTCGGCTGTAATGTTTTTATAGTGCTGTTCATCAGGGGTGCCTGTCCCACGTGCTCTCTCCTGGACTGTTGGAGGTACCTTGGCTATGGGAGATGATCCTTAGATGATTTTTGGTTATTTGTGTTGGTGCTTGGAGTGTCCACTGCACCTTTTTCCTCAGCTGATGGTCCCTTGCTGTACCAGAGGGTGTTCTGGTGGTTGATCTCAGAAGATGTGGTTAGCTGCATTGCTCACATGATGGCTTTTCTTCTCTTGGACCAGTGTGACCATCAAACCACTACATTTCTCAGTTGGTATTTCCCAAAGGCAGCTGGGCAGCTGCTTGCTGAGTGTCCTGTGTGCGTGGTGGTGGTGGGAACACGTGTGGTGTTTTTAATTTCCCCCACAGATCCTGGCTCTGCTGGTTTGACCCACAAAGCGTGGTGGTAGAAGTGAAAGCTTTGACCATCTTTAATAGGAGTGGCAGCCCCAAGAGTGGCAAGAGCTTTGGGAGGAGATGACACGTGCTGTGTGATGGAGGCCAACTGTGAGTCTCCTGCTCCTGCCACTGAAATGGTTTCTCTTCTCTGGAAAAAAAAACATTATCGCAGTACATCAACACCTCCCATGTTCTTGCACAAGAGTTTGCACCTAATACAAGGTGCAGCAGGAGAAGAGAGGTTTTAGTGGCAAGACTCAAGTGCAAATGTGGGCAGAAATGTCTACAGGGAGAGGGGCAAGAGGCTGGGACCAGACCCTTGTCAGTGGTGACAGGACAAGGGGCAACGGGCACCAACTGGAACCCAGGAGGTGCCACCTGAGCAGGAGGAGAAACTTCTTTGGGGTGAGGGTGGCCGAGCCTGGAGCAGCTGCCCAGAGAGGCTGTGGAGTCTCCTGCTCTGGAGAGATCCCAAACCTGCCTGGCTGTGACCCTGGGCACCCTGCTGTGGGTGAGCTGCTGGAGCAGGGGGTTGGAGGAGATGATCTCCAGAGGTCCCTTCCAGCCCCACCATGCTGGGATGCTCTGTGTAGCAGGGGGAGGGTTTGAAGGACCAGCTGGCCAGGCGGGCTGGTGGGGAGCTGCATCCTGAGCTGCTTGGCACTGCTGGAGCTTTCTGCTGCCTTGTGCCTCCAGGCTGTGCCAATTTTGTGACGTTTCCCTGGACTATTTCAGTCTAAACATTTTGGATTAACACAAATCTGCTGTTTAAACAGCTCGAGTTCACCTGCTTGTTTTGATGGAACAGGATCAGGACATCTTAAGGTCTGAGATGGCGGCAGGCTCTGGTAGAGGAACTGGGAGATGCAGCCAGGACACAGCTCCCTCCCCAGCCCAGCTGGGCCCTGGGGGTCTGTCCAAGGCATGGCAGGTTGGGTGCTCCAGGCTGAGAACTTGAGGAGAAGCACCCACACCTGCCTGGGGCACTGTGCAGAAGTTGCAGGAGATGCTCTATCCTAGAGTTCTCCTCAGGCTCTGTTGAAGGTCACTGCCTTGGGCGTGGTGTGCTGGTGTCAGGGTGGGCTTTGGGGGCTGCTTCAGGGCCACTTTTCTCAAGTGGGTCCTTCATGTAGCTCTTGCAGAATCCCAGCACTGTGGGGGTTGGGAGGGACCTCTGGAGATCATCTCATCCAACCCCCCTGCTCCAGCAGCTCACCCACAGCAGGGTGCCCAGGGTCACATCCAGGCAGGTTTGGGATCTCTCCAGAGCAGGAGACTCCACAGCCTCTCTGGGCAGCTGCTCCAGGCTCAGCCACCCTCACCCCAAAGAAGTAAAGAAGTTTTGCCTCATGAGAAGGTTAAACAAGGCCATGCCTTGGCATCGGGGCACATTAGAGACCTGCTTGTTGAAAAGCTCTTGACCTTCTACTGAGGACTCCCCTGGGTTCACCTAGACCTGTATGACCTATTTAACCTGTTTTCATAAATTTTAAATGGGTTTCCCAGCCTGGCACCACAGTGGAGGTGAGGCTGGTCTCTTGGACACAGACTTGCCATGGTGCCAAGCAAGGGCCAGGTCAGGGGAGGGCATCAGCTTCCTGACACTTCTCACCCTTCACTTGGAATCCAGTTGGGCTTTTTTTGTCCCCTTTCTTTCCCTGAGCACTGCGCTCTGGGTTCTTAAAAGTTTCCCAGGGCATGACTAGGATCAGGAGGGGTTTTTGCCTTGCATTGCAAAGCAGTTTAGGGACCCTCCTGTACCTTGTAGAGCAGAGTAAGAGGAGGGTCAGGAAACCACCTTGCTGAGGCTTTCTTCATGGGGAAGGCAGCCTGGGCATGAAGTGTCTGCTCTGCACCATTTCATGGAAATTTGAGCTGGAAATGGGCCGTGAATGGAAGAGAAGGTCCTTTCCAGAGGGAGTATGAGCATTATCTAAGGTGAACAATCCCTCAGCAATGAGGTTACTTAAAATACAGATCAGTAAAGGACACCTACAGTGGCTGATCCACCCGCTAATTAGCAGCGAATGTAATTCATAATTGCATCACAACAGACTGTTTTAAATGTCTCTGTCCGGGTGATAATTATGGATGGGGAAAGGAAGAGCTCTGTGGAAGGGCATGATGAGGTCTCCTGTGGGCAGGCTGTGCTGCAGAGCTGGATGGAGTGAATTCTGTCGTGGATCCAGGAGGGAAATTGGTTTCGTGGCATGAGGAATGCCTGGGGGCTGTGGGGGGCTCGGGGTGTTCACCCTGGTTAGTAACATGTGTTGAGTTTTATTGGACACAGAGCAAAAGGGTTGGTGAAAATGATTTGGAAGGTGCACTGGAGAGGTACATGGTATAATTGTCTCCTTGTGGGGCTGGTTTTAGACTTGGAACTGATTATAAACCAGCAGAAGTGAGTGTCTTCATGTTGGACAAGACCTGATGCACAGCACAAGCCTACAGGCAGTTGGGAGCATCTCTGATGAGGCAAGGCTGAGAGCTTGGGGAAAAGAAGCCTCAGAGGGGATCTGATCAGTGCTGAGCAAGAGCTAAAGGGCCCCCGAGGGCCAAGAGGCTGGGGCCAGACTCTGGTCAGTGGTGCCCAGCGACAGGACAAGGGGCAACGGGCACCAACTGGAACCCAGGAGGTGCCACCTGAGCAGGAGGAGAAACTTCTTTGGGGTGAGGGTGCAGAGCCTGGAGCAGCTGCCCAGAGAGGCTGTGGAGTCTCCTGCTCTGGAGAGATCCCAAACCTGCCTGGCTGTGACCCTGGGCACCCTGCTGTGGGTGAGCTGCTGGAGCAGGGGGGTTGGAGGAGATGATCCCCAGAGGTCCCTCCCAAGCCCCCATGCTGGGATGCAGTCTCACTGCAGAGAGGCAGGAGCTGAGTTACTCGAGGTGGACACTGAATCTCGTTGTGACACTTGGTCCTGTGCCAGCTGCATGGCTGGAGCTCACAGCAGTCGGGCACCTGGCATGGGACTCCACCCTCAGCTGGTATTTGACTTGACAGCCAGACCTGGACAGCAGAAGCTGCTGAAAAAGGTTCTTCCACCTGGAGTAAAACTCAGATGTGGGCTCACCCCCACCCAGCTGCTTCTTGCTGCTCCTGCTTGGGGCATATCCTGCATCTCTGGCTGTTCCAGCTCATCCTTTCACAGCCACTCTTCCTCCTCCAGAGCTGCTCGGGGGTGGCTGTGGTGGGGGAAGGCTGGTTGTCCTCCCTCTGATGGGAGATGGAGACATCACAGCTTGCTGAGGCCTCATTAAGCTGCACGTTTGATGGGTGAGTTTTCTTTTAATAACTTATTTTGCTTAGTGCAGTGCTCTGACACCTTGGGTGGCAGGGAGCACATAAGTGACATTCCTGAGAGCTGTTCAGGGATGGGCTAGAGGTGGAGTGAGCTGGGTCCAGCTGCCTCCAGTGCTCTCACTGCTCCTCAGAGGGATGAGGGAAGTGCCTTCGTGTGGCTCTCAGGATCCAAATCCAGGCCACAGCTCGTGCCTGGCAAGTGGTCCCACCTGCCTGGTACACTCTGGGAATGCTCTGTTGAGCAAAGTGAATGCTGCTTTTTAGAGTGACAGGAACAACTCCAGGGCTAACGTTCTAGTCTGTGAAGAAAGTGCCTCTAAATATCCAGATTCATCTTGGGTTTCTAGGTGCTTGCAATGTCTTTTTTGGTTTTTTAGTCCTCGCTTTCTCCCTCCCAGCAGAAAATCACAGATCAGTGCTGACATCTTGGATGTTACTTTTCACCTAATTTCTCTCCTGTTACAGATCCAGGTGATTTAAGGCAGCAGCTCAGATGCTGAACTGATCTTGCTTTTTCAAATAAATGTTGGCTGGCATCAGCTTTTCCACTGGTTGTCAGTGAACTTTCTGTTAGGGGGCTGATTTGTAGAAAAAGTAAAATCAATACAACCAAACAACAAAGCTCCATCAAGCACCACAGTGTGAGATCTGGAGTCTCATGAGCAAGAGGAGAGGAACCTGCACAGGGCTGGGAGGGTGGTGCATTGTAGGTGAAGCCTGAAATGGCTGCAGTCAGCTTTGAAAAGCCTTTTTTTCCTGCTGGTTAGGCCAGCAGCACTCCCTCACCCCTCCAGCCACGTGGGGAACTGGAGTCCTGGGCTGGTTGTCATCGTTTGGTTGAAGACTGCACGTCTTGCATGTGATCTAGATCCTCTTGTGCTGCCAGCATGGTCTCTGTCGCTCTTCTCTTCCCTTTAATTCAGTGATTTTTCCATCCCATTTGTGCTCAGACTGGAAAATCGGGGTCTGGGTGTCCTGTGGTGTTGCCCAGTGACAGCCTGTGCCCAGCCCCCTGCCCTGGGGCTGCTCAGGAGCCTGTGGCTGGAGCTCCCTCTCCTTGATTCTGGGGTCTGGAATCTCATGCTGGGAAGCACTGCAGGGCTGCAGGTAGAGCTCCACCAAACGACTTATTTTTTCCTGTTTGGGTTTTCTCCTTCCACATCCTGACTCCACTCTTCCCCACGTTGACAGGAATCTGCTTTTTCACAGCTGGGTCTGTATCCTTGGTGGAGATTCCCAGGATCCAGCAGAGGTGTTATGAGCTCTTTGTCCTGCATGCAGAACAGCGTTCCCCTAAAATCCCTTTCCCAATCTCTTAGCCCTAGGAGATGGGATTCCTGGCTGAACCTCCTGCCTGGCCTGCGGGGCAGGCACGTCAGACAGGCTTGTCTGAAGTTGACTAAGAGGTCTTGGGGTGATCCCGGGCAGCTTCCAAACTCCAGAACGTGGGGCTTGGAGGCTCGAAGAGAAGATGTGCCCTTTTCCCACAGCTTTGGGTGCTCCTGCCTTTTGCAGTGCTGAAGCCAAGGGATTTTGGGGCTGGAAGTGGAGACCAGGAGGCTGGCCACCAGCTGCCTCCACTTAGCTTGTGCACGCTCTGATTTCTCTTTTATTTGCAGGCTTTGCTAGATGCTGCTGATTGTAAGTGTTCCCTTATGTTCCATCAAATACCCCAAAAACAGCAACACCAGGCAAGGCAGAGCTGACAGTCCCCAGCTTCGTGTTTCATGCTCTGATTCTGCTTCCAAGTTGTTTCTTTCTGAGCTTTTTTTTTCTTTAGTTGCAGCAAGTTTGGGCGGTGGTGGGGGGTTTTTTTTTCCTCGTGTCCCTTTCCCACCTCCGTGTCCTTCTTGTGTTGTTCTCCAGAGACTTGGAGTACAGTAGGTGGAGCGCAGGCCTGTATTGTGTTGCTTTCCTGTGTGGTTGTTGCTCTTGGCCAGCTTTGCTGGCCTTATTTATAGAGGGGAGAATGAGAGAGGCCGAGTTGTAGCACATGCAGCTGTTGTCATGGGCCTGGTCCCTTCAGTGCCGTGGAAGTCAGCTCTGGAGGCTGGAAGGTATTGGTGTTTGTGTCATTACTGGTGTGGAGCACCAGTTGCTTCCAGCTGAAGGGGAGAAAGTTCAGCAGAGTGATTTGTGTTCCTGGGGCAAAGCGGTGACACCAAAAATGGAAACCTCATCCCCATTTTGTGAGGAAGCCTCTTCTGGGCTGGCCCCTGGCACCCCTAACGGTGGAAGCCCCCCGGGAAAGGCTGAGGGGTTACATGGGGGCATGGAGCCTCGCTGTCTGCCTTGCATGGACGTGCTGGGGGGAGATGGCAGCTCCTACCCGAGGCACAAAACTCACCCCTGGGCTCTTTTCCCTGCAGCAGAAGAGGTGGATCACCCCCCAGCTGACGCCGGCATGGGGGTGGACGTGCTGGAGTCGGGTGACACCACGCCTCCCACAAAGAGGAAAAGCAAGTTCTCCAGCTTTGGCAAGATCTTCAAACCCTGGAAGTGGAGGAAAAAGAAAAGCAGTGACAAATTTAAGGAGACTTCGGAAGGTAGAGTCATTCGGGCTGGGTGGGAGTCCCTTCCTCCACTTGGGCAAGCTGCCATTAGCCATCTGGCTAGTGAGAAGGGCTTGCAGGCACAAGCCTGAGTGCTGGCACGTGTCAGAGCCCAAGTGTGACTTGGGTGTTGGGCTGGCACCTGCAGTCTCTCCAGAAACACCTTGCTGTGGAGCGGCAGCTTCAGACAAATAAATTCCTTTCTTGGAAGGACCCTCCCCCAGCAGCCGTGGGGAGGGAGGGAGGGTTTGCTCCAGCATCACTGATCTGAGGAGCAGGCCTGAACGTGCAGTCCCTCCTCCCTCCTCTCCAGCCCTGCAGAACCTGTGACGTTTGAAGCCATTTTATTTCCTCCAGAGGATCCCTTTAAAAAAAAAAGTATCTTCCTGCCCTTTCAGCTTACCCTGTTTTCTGAGTGCTTTTTTTCAATTTAATATCAGTTTTAGAACGAAAGATTTCTATGCGAAAGCCAAGAGAGGAGCTGGTAAAAAGAGGGGTTCTGTTGGAAGACCCTGAGCAGGGTGAGTCTGCAAATGAACTTCTCCTCCTCCTGTCTGTGTTCTGTGTGGCTGATCTTCCTCTGGCAAAACCTCACCCTCACAGCCTCTCTTTTTTGGGAGATGGATTTCAGGGCTCTTCACTAACGTGGTTCCTGTCCTGTCTGTCTTGCCCTTTTCCATATGTTCTCACCTGACTTTTCCACCTGGCAAGGAAGGCAACTGTCCAGTTGGGAAGTGCTGTGAAGCAGGCTCAGTGCCTGCCTTGGACAGCTTTCTGCTGGCAGGGAGGGGACGTGTGCTCTGTGTGTCACCTCCCATCCTGTCCCTCCTGTCCATGTCCTCCTCAGCCTCCTCGTCTCGTCCTGCCGAGCTCCTCTCTCCCCCTGGCACTCCCTGGATGGTTCTGATCACACTCCAGCCCCCGTGGGGGACAAGGTCACCTCACAGCTCTGCTTCCAAGGACTTAGGCTTGGCAAAAGAAACCAATGATGGCTTTGGAGCTGCCTGGGTAGGGGCTTTTTCTCAAAGAATTACAGATGAGATGCTTCATGGTATGGTGTCACACTTCACAGCTAAGCTTATTGAAGCTTGCCCTGCTGCCAAAGAAGTCTTAGCCCTTCTTCTGTCATCCCTGATGTCTCAGAGTTAGGGCCACCCTGCCAAAATAACTTCCCTAGCAAGATTAGCTCATCATCTCATCACCATCATCTAGTCAGCCTGGAGAAGGCTTTGAGGAGACCTGCTTGCAGCCTTTCAGGACTTCAAGGGGCCTGACAGAAAGATGGGGACAGACTTTTGAGCAGGGCCTGTTGGGACAGGACAAGAGGTGATGGTTTGAAACTAAAAGAGGGAGATTTAGACTACAGCAAAGGAAGAAATTGTTGCTGCTGAGGGTGGTGAGCCCCTGGCCCAGGCTGCCCAGAGAGGTGGTCGCTGCCCCATCCCTGGAACCATCCCAGGGGAGGTTGGCCGGGGCTCTGAGCACCCTGCTCTAGCTGCAGATGTCCCTGCTCCCTGCAGGGGGTTGGACCAGATGACCTTGAAAGGTCCCTTCAACCCATGATTTTGTGGCCTGGCTGTGTGTTGGGTGACGTGGGTGTAGGGAGGGGGCAGGAACATGTGGTGGGACACCTGTCTGGGGGGCAGCGTGGTCTGTGGGTTATACCAATGTAGAACTGCACCCCAAAAGACATTCTGCAGAGGCAGCCTTAACCTAATGCAAATTTCAAGGTTCTTCTAAGAAAGAAGAGAAGTGGAGGTGAAAATGTGGTTTTCAGCCCAAACCACTGAAAGCAAAACTGAGAGGAAAAGTCCTAACGTGGTTGTTTGCAGCCACACTAATGAAAGTCCTCTCCAGCTCCCCGAGGGTGTGAATGCTGGGCTGGAGGAAGAGTTCACCAGGGTACAGAAGTGTGTGAGGTCACAGGATGAAACTCTGGAAGAGAGATCAAAGGCTTTGGGTAACAAACTTCCAACTCGAGACTGCAGAGGAGAGATCTACCAAACTGTAAGGGTGTAACAGGAGCGTGGCTGAGAGATGAATTATTTTCTGCTTTGAGTCATCTGATCTGGCTTAAGAAGCAGGAGATGGCTGTAATCTGGACAAAGTGCAAAGCCAAGGTATGAGGAGCAGTCAGAGCTGTCAGGAGGGTTAGGTTAGAGAGGACATTCTCTTAATCCCTTCGATGAGTTTAAGACACTGGGGCAGTCATGGGATGGTGGGGGCTGGTTATTGTATTTGCTTCCCATTTTAAGACCTGCTTTTATGAGGTCACTTAATTTTCTTAGGCAAGTTCTTAGGAGGAAAAATGCTGGAGGGAAGAGGTGGAGTGGAGGCTTTCCAAGCTGGCACAGCCAGGAGAGGAGGTGCTGCTGCTCTCTGGGCTGGTGGTCAGCGGGCTGTGTTGGGCTCACAGGAAGGAAGGATGATGATGGTGTTGGGCTGTCTTGACTGTGAAGGTCACTGGAACTGAAGTCAGGGCTGAGGTGATGTGAGAAGGTCATGGGGAGCATTCCAGAGGAGGGCAGGCAAGGTCTGGGTGGTGAGGGAGGCTGGATCACACCGTTCCTGTCTCCCTTGCTGAAACCTTCTGCCAGCCAGAGGCAATCACTGCTATAAAAAGCTCAGGCTCCTCTCTTGAGTTTCAGCCCTGGCTGAGGAGGGAACTCCCTCTGGTTGCTGCCTGTGCTTCCTGCACTTCAGGGAAGGGCAGCAGAGCACTGGAGGCAGTGCTGTCTCCCATCCCCTCTCAGGAACCTTTTGCAGAAAGGAAAGCCCCAGGAGCTTTGGGCTTCTTGGCACCTTTGCTTTCAGTTCTGAGTAACACAGGGGAGAGAAAGGGACGTGATACCCTGAGGGGGGAGAGGAGGGCAGTGGAATAAATCATCAAAAATCAGAGCAATGGAGCGTGCTGGGGCCTGACACCTGAGAGGCCCGTGATGCTGCAGTCACTTCAGAGAGGGCAGACTGAAAACGTGGAGGATTTTTAATCAAATTGGTGATGTATCTATTCAAGTTTGCTTCAGCTGGAAAACAGTCAAAATGGGCAAGTGGGACTGGATGCTAAGTCTGAATTTGGGAATAATATTGTCAAGAGCTTGTCCTGTCAGGGCAATTACAGAGGAGAATGGTTGAGTGTTTCCTCGTGGGGACGAGGGCTTTAAGTGCTCTCAGAAACATGGGCTGAAAAGATGATGGTTTTTTTCTAAAAGAGGCTTTGCTTCTAATATTAGGGAAATTCCATCTATAAAAGCAGAAATAGTCAAGATCAGCTACTTCAGATTCTGGAGATGTATCATTACATCTAACTAGAGCAAAAGTCAGGAAAAAAAAGAGGAAATAATCCTCACGGTGGGATGCCTGGGGTAGAGCTGTGAGTGTGCCAAATTCAGGGTAGGAACAGAAGGAAAATAGAGGTGTTTCAATTCATTTTAAGACTTTATCAGTGTCTTATTGCCTGTCCAGTATGTGACTGGGCCAGTCTTGGGGGTTGTATTGCAGAGGAGAATCTGTGAGCACTCTGTAAGAGTGGGTAGATACAGAAGCAGCTGCAGCTTCCTTGGGCTGTGGCACAGCCTTGGGCACCCTGGTCTTAAACGCAGCAGCCTTCTTCCTAAACAAGGTGGTGGATGAAGAGGCTGCTGAGGAAGAGGAACACGTGATGGGATACAGTGCTGCACTGGTTTGTGTGTGGATAATGAAATCAAGGGCTCCCAGCTTCAGCTCGTTGGTGTTGCTGTGTGCTCCTCTGGGGAAGGCAGGCTGGAGAGCAGCTGCTTCAGAAGCCTGGTGTGGGTCGATGGTGGTTCATTCTGTTTGCTCCTGTCCCCTCCTGTCCCCTTGCAGATGGAGAAGAGCCAGAGAAGCTGAACCCACCTGCACTGAAGAATGGCCACACGGTCCCCATCGGGGGGTCTGGGCTTTTTAACCTGGCCAGCCAGGAGGAGGAGGCCACAAAATCATCCAACCTTAGGAAGCCAGCTGTTCCAGCTGAGGAACCAAAGAAAAGGCAGGGTAAGAAACCAGAGGAGTGCAAAATTGCTTCAGGTTCTCCAAGGAGCAGTTTTGAATTCTCAGCTGATTCCTCCCACCCCGCTCTGAAACCAAACCATCTCACTTGGCAGGCTCATCCAGCAGCCACTCTGGACCCGAACTGGAACCACCTCAGGAGCCCTATGTTCCCAGACAACCTGTGCTTCCTCCAAAAAGACCTCCCTCCACTTCCCAGGAGGCAAACGAAGGGCAGGCAAAGGATCCACCACCTGCCAGCAGCACTGCAAAACCTGCACCCTCCACCACGGCCCCCCCCGTCGCAGCAAAGACAGTCAACCCCACCACTGCCCCTTCCCCAGCCCCCAGGACTCTGCCCCCTGCTCTCCCCAGTGCCAACACTACTGCTTCCACAAGTACAACCAGCACAGCTCCTGCCAAACAGCCTCCTGTCCCTCCTCCCAAACCCGTCAACAGAAACAGCAACTCTGTAATAGGTGAGTGCCTCCCAGAGCTGGGGTTTGTACCCTGGGGTGTTCTGGAGCTCAGAGTCTCCTCCTTGCAGAAGGGGAGAGTTTTAGTATGATATATGATGAATGAATGACTGTCTCTCCTGACTACACTCCAGTTTGGGCTCAGAGGCTCTGCCAGTCTTGAGCCAGGGTGCACGTGTGCTGAGAACAGAGTGATTACTGGAGTCTCTACCCTGAACCACCCAATCATAGAATCATTGAATGGTTTGGGCTGGAAGGGACCTTTAAAGGTCAGCTAGTCCAACCCAAATCTATGGGATGTGTGTGTTTCCAACAGCTGCCTGCAGGAGGGAATCCCTGCCTGCTTTGGCAGGAGCTGGGTGGTGTGAGGAGAGGGGAAGGAGTTTCTCCATCAGCTCTAGGACAATGTCTTCAAATGCTGCTGCTTCATTGAGGGCTGTGGACAGGATTGGTGGATGGTCTGTGAGATTTTTGCTTTGTGAGACTATGGTCAGTGAGAATTGGTGCTTTCAGCTGCTCTTTGGGGGAAAAAAAACACCCAACACACAAAAAAAATCCACATCACACCAATGTCTGTCAGTGCTGGGCTGTGTGGTTTCCACTTAGTTCAGAGAGGATAACTCAGACTTCCCTGGTTATACTCAGGCACCTTCTGGAAGGTCTGTGCCCAGGGTATTGCCACGTTAGTTGCTTGTCCTTAAGTCTTGTTCCATGAATCAATCAGCTCAACTGTAATTGGAGGTGAAATTCAAACTGTAAACTGAGCTGAATTTTCCCACTTAAAGAACTAAATGCCTTTATCTCTGTAACCTCTCTAAGCAGGTCTGGGAAGAGGACCTAAAAGCTGAAGGAGTCCCTGCTTTCTTTAGGAATTTTAGAGGTATTAATGACACAGCATTGCTGGAGTAAATGAGACTCTTCCCCCCAGCCTGTTCCTGTTTCACAGACAACCTGCTAATCTTTGCCTTGGATTAGCAGAGGCTGGTACAGATCCAGAGGGAGGTTCCTGGGGAGATCCATCAGGCAGCTCTGCACTGTTATCACAGAAACTGGATGGAGGCATCACCCAGGTGTGGTTTGGAGGCAGTGGTAGAAGCTTAGATCATCTACAAGGAGCCTGGGTCGTTGCTTTCAGTACAAACAGCATCTTGGTGCTGCTCAGGGCTTCTCCTTGCTCCAGCAGGTTCTGCAAGCGACCTTGCCGTGGTATTAACCACCACTCCTGTCTGCCAGACCAGCTTGATTAGCCTGACCCTGCCTGAGCACTCCATGAAATACTTTCTTGTTTGCTTTAAGCTGCTTGCACACATCACAGCTGGTATTTGAAATGCCCCAGTGCTAATTGCAGGAGGTGCTTGTGGAACGAAAAACGGGGCTGCAGAGAGCAGGTCTGTCAGAGGTGTGCCCAGAGCCAGCCTCACCCCAGCAGCACAGGGCTGGGCTCAGGAACCTGCAGCTGCAGGGCTCTGGAGGGGGCAGAGAAACACAGAATTGTTTGGGTTGGAAGAGATCATCATCAACTCCAACCATCCCCCCAGCACTGCCAGGTCCCCACTGCCCCGTGTCCCTCACACCACATCTCCACGGCTTGGAAACCCCTCCAGGGGTGGGGACTCCACCACTGCCCTGGGCAGCCTGGCACAGCCCTGGGCAACCCTTTCAGGGAAGAAAAGTTGCCTAATATTTAACCTAAACCTCCCCTGGCTCAACTTGAGGCTCCTGTCAGGAGCTGTGCAGAGCCAGAAGGTCTCCCCTGAGCCTCCTTTGCTCCAGGCTCAGCACCCCCAGCTCCCTCAGCTGCTCCTCCCCACACTCGGGCTCTAGACCCTTCCTCAGCTTCCTTGCCCTTCTCTGGCCATGCTCCAATGTCCCTGAGGAGAGCAGCCAGCCCCACTTCTGTCTCCTGGGTGAGACCACAGATGCAGGGAGAGGCTTTGCAGCTCTGCAGGGCCCTGCACCCAGCACGGTGGAGCTGGAACCCCAGCACCCGTGCAGCCAGGGCTGTGCCAGCCCCATTTGGCTCCTGTAGATAAACAGCAGCAGTGGATTTGGCTCCGTGAGGTCTCCACAGGTCTTTGATGCTTTCCCTGACTCTGGGCATTTTTTGCTGCTGTTTAACTGATTAACTGAGATCCCCCTTTGTGAAGATGTTCCCTTACATTGATTCTGAGCAGTTCTGGTGTGTCTGGTGCAGCAGCTGAAGATAAGGCTCAGGGAACACTCCTTTTTTGGGGAGTGGGAATTTAACCAGCAGCCTGAGGAAGCAAGCAGGGCAAGTGGTGCTGCTGCTGGCCAGGAACTTGCCCCAGCCCCAGGGCTTGGTGCCACTGGCAGCTTTCAGGAGCCACATTTACCACAGCCAGTGCCAAAGCACCAGATCTGGCTGCAGTAGCACGTCACAGGAGGTTGTACCAGTTGGTGCAGTGGATTTATCATGCTCAAGGGTGAGGGGTTGGCTCAGGAGGATGCTCTGAGCAACACCCAGCCCCTTTCTGTCCCCTCCTGCCAGCTGCCAGTCCCTTTCAGAATCTGTTATCACCCAAAGTGGCTGGAGCCCAGTCCTGCCAGGCTTCCAGCACTCCTGAGGAGATACTGGCATCCCTCTGGGCTGGACTTGATGGGAGCTGAGGGCACTTGGGGTTTGGCACAATCTGACCCTTAATCTGCAAGGGGAAAGGCTGGAAATGCCAAACATCCCAGCAATGTGCCCACCTCCCTTGGGTCGGGCACTGCTCGTGGCACCCTCTCGTGATGTCTGGCTCCACGCTGGGGCCACAGCCCTGGCACCATCACCTGCTCCAGGAGTGTCCAGTAGACCCAGGGCTCCTCAAGCAGGTGGGCAGAACATTTCCCAGCCCAAGAAGCCATCGATGTGTGACTGTTAAAGGCTCCTAAAGCAAAATGAGGCTTCACTGGTGCAGCTTCTTCCCCAGGAACCACAGGGAGGGGGGGGTGAGGAACCTGAGACTGCAGTTTCTGTGATGTGACATGGTCCATTTCTCCTTCATCACACAGCAGATAAACTCTGTGTAGACTCAAGGCTCCCGGGTGTGCTTTTGGCAGATTTTCTAGTGATTTTGTTGCAGAGAGATGTATCTGGGGGGTAAGGAACAGCGTGCAGAGGGAGGAGAGCAGAACTTCACCCTGAAGCAGACGGGAGCTGCTGGCAGGGAGGAGTTGCTGGGCTGGGGCTGAGAGCTCACTGCTGCCTGCAGTCCTGCTGACTCCTGCCTGGGAGTGAGACTTCCCAGAAAGTTTCATCATGTGCAAAGGGAGCTGTTAGCACAGCTGGAGCCCGAGGTGTCCTGGATGTCTCAGATTCCTTTGCAAACCAATGCTGTAAATACAGCCATGAAGTGCCCTACATACCTGAGTTCCTTGGCTGCACAGCACTGCTCCTGGTGAGCTCCATCTGCTGTCACTCAGGACTGGTGCTGTTTGTTTCTGGTGCTGTTTCTGGTGCTGTTCTCTCCAAAGTAGCAGGATGCCCAGACCCTTCCCAGCCTCCTTGTTTCTGGCTGCTCTCCCAGGTCATTTTTTGCTGCAGGAAGGACAAACTAGGGGTTTGTTCTAGCAGAAAAGCAGCAGAGGTTGCTCAGGTTTGGGCTCTGAGAGCTTCAGCCTGTGTATTGCACACTGGTGGAGGGTATCTGGTGGTGATAATGGTGGTGAGCCCCTGGCCCAGGCTGCCCAGAGAGGTGGTCACTGCCCCATCCCTGGAACCATTCCAGGGGAGGTTGGCCGGGGCTCTGAGCACCCTGCTCTAGCTGCAGATGTCCCTGTCCCTGCAGGGGGTTGGACTAGGTTGGCCTCCAAAAGACCCTTCCAACCCAAACCATTTCATGATTCTATGACATCTGGCAAACACCCCCTTAAACTAAACAGTGCCTTTTGTGGGTTTTTCTTTTCAGCTGAACTTTCTCAAGCGATGAACAGCGGCCCAGGCTTGTCCAAGCCTTCTCCTCCCCTCCCACCGAAGAGAGGCCTCCTGCCCAGCAACCCAGCAGAGGCTGCTGTGGCTCCCAGGCCCCCGAGC
>NW_008629223.1:0-27432 GCF_000691845.1 Merops nubicus
TTTATATAATAATATGATTATATATATATGAGATATATACTGTAATTATTGTGAATAGCCACACTGTTCATTGTTTTAGGGCCAATGACAAGGAGGAAAGAACAAATGGGTAAGTTGTGATTACAGACCTCAGCAGTTCTTGACAATGCCCGGATTTTTGCCTGTGCAATGAATATTTCAGATACTTCCTGCGATCTTCCCTGACAAGAAGACAAGATGCATTTTGCATCTGCTAAAGACTTCTGATTGGCACATATGTTGAAAGACTGGCCCAAGACTGAAAGACAGAGTGTTCTTCAAAAGCTGTAGCCATGAAATATTTATTCTTTTCTCTTTCATAGAAATGCATTTGAAGATTATATGACACAAAGTGCCACTAATAGCTCTGGGCAAAATTATATGGCTCTAAAGACTATTAAACTATTATTCTTGGGGGGTGGAAAAGGTTTTATTTGACATATATGATCACAATAGTATTAGCAATGTTTTGTTTACAACCTACCCTGAAAAAAGTGGTATGTTATCAAGCGCTTTTTGCACTGTAAATTCAAATCTGACAATCACAAATGGCAACAATAATATTTGTGATATATTTAGTGGGTATTTTACCTTGCAATCTTTTGAATGGGCTGTTTATTAATTTTTAAAAACTTTAAGTATCCAACTAAGGGCAAGTGAATACTAATGACACTGTTCAAAATATGTTTTGTTTGTATCCAAGTGTGTATATTTTATAGAGTAAGTCATAGGCATATAAATCCCCAAATGTTATTTATGTCTCTGAAGTCAGCTGAAAAGCAAAGACACTCATACATACATAATGTCTAGTATGACAGCCTGAAAAATATGTGAAAACAAAAAGTCTCTTAGTAAAAATCTAACTACAATTTTTGATAAAAAGACCTAGAAGGCACTGATGCATCATAGAAATCATTATTTTATGAATTTTACATGAAAACTTGTAGGATTTTTTTTACCTGCAAACACCATAAAATACAAAAAAAACCCCAACCAACCTTATAACAACTTCGAAACCAGATAAAATACTAAAATGGTAACAAGCTAAATGAATACAGTCATCATCCTGTAAACCACATTATCTCAATATCCATCTACAATCATAGGCGGTTCCTAAATGTCCTCCTACAAAAATCCATCAGTTGTATTTGCCATCGAACTGCCTGTTTCTCATTATCATTGGCTGAATAAATGCCATATAGCCATGCAGCACTTTCTAGAGTGGTCTGAAAATGCATTCTTGAGAATTCGGTTTATCTTTCCCTTCTGAAAGGGTAACTGCTGTGTTAAATATTTTCTTTAGCCAGAGCAGCCAGAAGAAGGGTGAAAAAAAAAAACAGGCCAAAGTAAATTAGGAAGTGGCATCATGCCCAAATCAATCTCAGACATTACCTTTTAAATAGAGAGTTAAAACTAGCAGACTGTGGTTTAATAGTCACATGAAGAATTTTTGTTTTGGAAAGTAACTTTGCTTAAAGGATCTTATAATATGCTACAGACAGTCGTTCAAGTCTTGCATGTGGAGTGAAGTATACTGCTAATTATGCATATATGCACTCTTCTGGAAAAAAATAGAGGGTTGCATGAGTCTGCAATTTTAAAATGGTATGCAACCAGGAAAGGCTACACTACAACATGAAGCGACAGCAAATATTGCTTCCTTTTGATTCAGATGTCCTCTGAATAGGCTTCTAGATGTGTTAATATTTTGTGAAAGGAACATTTACTACTGGAATTTGACACATATTTCCTCCTTTCAAAATACCAGCAATCAGTTTCAGGTTATTAAGATCTCAGCCTAATGGTTCTTACATGGTAGTAATATTCATGTTTGAAGAGTAAACATGGACTGTTCTTTGGTTCTATAGACTGGAAATATATTTTGATGAGCAGTAGAACCATAAACGTTGACATATATAACTCAAGTTGATTTATTCTACTAATGTAAACTGAACAGCATATTTCAGCTACCATATATTTTAGGTAGAAAAATAAAACCAGATATTTTTCTCTTGCAAGGGTCTCGTAACAGTGTGTAAATGTCTTGAACAACTAAGCCTTAGTTTGCCTGTAAGCAGCTGTTTGCAACCTTGGAAAGCAAAAAATATGGTGAAAGGGACAGACAGGACAGTCTGTTCAGGAAGTGCCCTGTGAGTGATGGGTAAGGCAGGTGTGTTGATCCTTATGCTGCTTTACTATTTTTTAAGAACAAACAAATAAAAAACCAAACCAAAACAAAAAGGGATTAATCGAATCTCTTAGCAAGTTAAACAGTGCAGCTAGCAGGATCATCAGCATATTGGATATGATCTTGCTACCCAGCTGGATAGGGGACCTTGAAACTTGAAAATGGCAAACTGTGAGTAAGGTCTTACTGCTGGAGGTAGGAAGTGGCCAGCTGACCTTAGCACTTGCTTCACCAAGAAAACTACAGAGGAGTAAACAGTTATGGTTCCATTGTGGGGCTAGAATAACCAGATATTGTATGTTGCAGTGTCTGTTTCTTTTTGAACTGTTGTTCTTTTTGTTTCTACTTTCAATAAATTCCTCTTGGCTGAGCCATCTGATTCATATTTGCAAAGAGAGAAAATAAGCTGACTGAGCAAAAGAAAGACTATTTAAGTTTTCCTTTTTTTTTTTTTTTTTGTCTGGGAGTTTGAATTTCTATTTCTTACTCCTGAAATTTGAGACTAGCTGTTGTTGCTGCTGCTAATCATGCAGCTAACTGGATGACAGGGCAGATGGGAATGCTGGCCTTGAATGACTGCTGGTAAACAACCAGGTGAAATTCAGACAGCTGTATCAACTGTAAATCCACAGAATTTCCTGAATACACCTATGTAACAAGTAATGTCCATTGAGGTTAGTATGCTACACCATGGCTTCTGGTGGCTGTTTCCTTTTTTACACATAAATGCACTCTGTAACGTCTCACTTCTGAATTATCTAATGGATTTTAAAGTATGTATATTGTATCACCTTTTCAATCGTATCAGCTCTTTACTTTTGTTCCAAGTGGTATTTCTAGCAAATATCAAAGTTTGTAAACCTCTGTAATATTCTCAAATCCACTTGTGTCTCTATTTACCTATTGTTTATTTAGCTGGTCACTGGTTTGGGATATTATAGAGCATGCAAGAGAAAAACATACTATATCTATATATTTTAAAAGTCTACATGTATATACTACTAGTAAATGGCTATCACATAAAATAATATCTAATCTATTGACGTTGGTTAAATTGCTATGATGTGTAGTATATATTATAACTAGTACACACTACTTTTTGGATTCTGAGTGCATGCTCAGCACTTCAACTATCTTTTTTAATTTGCTATATCGCTTCAGTTTTTTTATTTATATTGTCAGAGAAGCATTGTAAAGTGACATTGCAAAGACCCCAAAGGCAATTGAAGATTTTCACTCCCATTGTGATAACTGATCAAACATGGTTACACTGCACAGTTGATTCTTTTTTTGTGATAGCTTTGGGATTCACAGGTGGCAGCAGAACAACAGTACTTGTGAAAACATCTGGATTAGACAAAAAAAGAAAAGACGGAAGTTCTACTCCACTCTGCTACGCTTTAGGCTTATAGCAAATGGGATCAAACTTTTTACTTGAGTTTTACTCAATTTTACAAAATTACTATTATGGATAGGGAACATTATCTTTCCTACTCTTGTTGAATGTTCTGTGAATTGCTTGACTCACACACTCTTCTTTTCTAGACATCTTTCCTGATGTTTATTTTGAACTGTTTGATGGATGAAAGCCACATGACAGAAACTTGATCTAGGGAAGCAGACACTGTGCTCACTGATCTACGAGTCACTTCATAGCAGCCAAAGAAATCTCCTACCATATGTATTAAAGGGGGCATTGCTTCCACTGTGGCTAAAGGCTATGTGTCTCATCAGCGACTAAAACGGCACAACAGAAGGAAAACTGCAGTCAAACTGTTGGTGCTCATGTCCTAATGTCTGCATTAGGCATTTCATGGAAGAGGCAGTTCTCAAAACTAGTGGTAGACCAGGTCCATGGACTGAACGGCAACCACAGTAGAATTGCCTCAGCTGCTCTTTGGTGCATCTTCCAGCTCAGTTTTAATCCATTTCAGACATTCTGAATAGCTACTGAATGTGGACCAAATCTGAACAGCAGGCGAGACTGATCAGAAGATTCAATTCAAAAGCACACATCCTCACCTCAACAAAAGCACCAATACAGGGGTCCTCAAAGAAGACGATAGTCTCACAGTCTCCTTTAATTTTCACTGCTTCTGCACACTTGGTTTGCAAGAATAAGAATACTTTTTTCTTCTTTATGATACTATGCCTAGAAATCTCTACATACTGTTTGCACGAATCATCTATCTATGATTCCCTTTTGACTGCATGACTAAAGATTTTCCTGTGTCTAGTCAGAATACCAGACTAAAGATACTAATATAGTGCAGCTGCTTGACTTCTGAGTAGCTTGATGGATACCAGCCAGAGTGCAGGAAAACACTGGTTACTTTCAGGTGAAATTCATTTTTCAAGACCTGATTCAGGTCAACAAAAGGTCTCCAGCAAGACTTAAATAGGCATATTTAATTATCAGAAATGTTAATTTTTCATCCAGTTCACCTCTTTGGCTCACTGAAAACAATGGGACAAGCTCTGTTGGAAGGGAGTGCTTGTGTTATTGTCTGCATACTCCATGTGATGTGCCAGAACAGTCTGCTCTACCTTCTGGCCCATTTTTGGACAATCTCCTTCCTAGAGGTCTTCTAACACAGGCAATGAGAGAGTCATGAGTCATTCATGAATCATTCTACGATTCATTTCTCATCACAGAATGGCTTAGGTTGGAAGGAACCCTAGAGATCATCTAATCCAAACTCCCTGCCATGGAACAACTGGCCTTGAACACCTCCAGGGAGGGGTCCACAGCCTCTTTGGGCAATCTATTCCAGAGTCTCACATGCACATTCACCACATACCTGTCCTGTAAGGTGTGTGCACCAGATCACAGAGCGACAGGATTTTGACTAAGCAAAATTTGGGTTGTATTTGTCCAGATCAACAGCACGGAATAAGGAGGTAAAACTCTTCTGCTAAGTCACTTAATTCTGTGGAGTCTTCTCTCCTAAAATTCTATTTCTGAGTCTCGGTAGTTGTATTTACAAGAAGAATGCAAGGTTCTTTGTTTCTTTTGCTGGCTGTACTTATGCAACAAAAAACACTGTGCCAGTAGCCATATTTTTGTCATCTCCTTCTGTGATGAAGGACTCCTTTCTTTCTTTTCCTTCTTGCTTGTCTTGCCTTTCTTTTTTAATATCAGCCTCAAGAAAGGTGTATGCAAATTAAAAGGGATTAATCCAACAGTAATGATTATATACACTTTTTGCTTTGGGAAAAAAACTATTATCACTTATTTTACAAAGGACACGCTCTTCATAATATCTAATTAACATTTTCCCCTTTTATGGAAGAATAATGGGTTGTAAATTAAGTCTCAGTCAATACTTATTGTGACTGATATTATATTAATGATAAAAATCAGTAACTCATCTCTTTTAAAGACAGCTACCCTTACTGAAATATTTGAGTTCTTTCTACATTAAATGAATAACGACAACCAAGTCCCTAGTGGATTGCAAAGAGCCTCCAGAATTTCCTCCAGTTCCTTAAAACTTCTTATTTTCCTTTCTTTTTTTTTTTTTTTTTTTGGTAGGGATTTATTGGGTGAAAAGAACTGTCATGATAACACAACTGTGTTTATGATGAAAATGTCTGTTCAAAGATGCTCACAAAGCTCTAGACACATTCACTGTTACCCAGATTTTTGCTCTTTCTATAGGCAGACCCCCTTCATTGTGGGCCCTTTATTCTCAAGTTGGATTTAATAATCTGTTTTGTTTTACAGGAGAGCAATGAGAATGGATTTATGTACATCAAAATGAATTGTCATAATTTAGCTAGGAATTAATCCATTAATTGCTTTGAAGATTACTTTGAAGATCAAAGCCTCACACTGGCATCAGACGCTTACTGAAAGCCAGCAGAGGACAGAAGCATGGGCTTCATCTGCACGGACGCAATGGAAAAAGCACTCAAATATCTTCTGTATCTACCTATGACTATACACTAAGCTTCTGATACATTGAGCTTCAATAATCCAATTTAAGAATAAGATGCATAGCTCAGAACGGTCAGCTCTTCATCCAGAAGCAGGAGGAACATTTTCTAGCAAGCTAAAAGGAAAAGGAGCCATTTTGAGATCCATAAGAACCTCCTTAAGTGCAGTAAAAGTCAAATTAGACGTTGAAATGAATAGAGATTTTATCTAACTCTTAAAGCATTTTCCTTTCTGATTTGTGCCACTTTTCTCTTTCTTGATTTCAGCTTGTGCTAGTGAATGTTTATGCAACAGCTGAGTTTCTCCCTAAATGTCCTGGTATTTTGTGTTTCTCCATAGGAAATGAGACATAATTGAGTTTCTGACCAAAAAAACTAAAACTTCATCTTAAGTTTCCACTTCATGGCTGGTTCTCAGGTTTGTTCTCATATAATCTCAGAAGCTTCCAAGAAGGCAAAATTTTGAATTTAATATATAATTTTTGATATTTCCAGATTTTCTGTGCCCAGCATGAGTCAGATAGCTTATGACAGTTTATATTGCCTAATGAACTGTTTAGCTGCCTTTCTTGCCCACTGTCAGATAGCAAGATAGCCATGGAGCCAAAGGAGATTTCAAAAAAAGGTGAGAGCATGAAGAATAGAATCTACTTTTCCTCCCTTATTTATGTTCCAATCCTCAAAATCCACAGAAATGTCACACTGAGTTTTTTTGAAAAAGAGTTAAATCCCCAAAAGATTTCCAAACAAGGTATTTCTATGAAAATTTGTACCTTAATTATATTTAGGGGTATTTGAAGACATATTCATTTAAATAAGGATATTCCAAAATTTTCCTATCATCTGTATACAGGACAAAACTGAAGCTATGTATGAAAATTCATTACTTACTACAAAATATGAATATTTTGTGCAGAAAGAGGCTGGTTAAGCTCTTTAGAGATCCTTGCTCTAAGCAAATTGTATATGCTTAATGATATTTTTTCTTTCTTTGTATTTAAAAAAATTGTAATGAAGGAAACTTTGTTTTCTTTATTCATAACACTTTTGAAGTAACTAGTATTATTAAGCAAAATTATTTTTCACTTATAATAAACATAAAGCATATGAAAGTGGTTTAAACTGACAGGGAAATAATTTGTTCAGACTGACACTCAGGAAAACTGTTACTTATTCGTATTTCCCCTAATGAAATTATGACAATCAAAAAGATTTCTTTGCTACTTGATACATTATATGTATGCTTCTGTTAATGAGTTCTTTCTTTAGCTCATCTCTTGTCTGTCATATTTATCTTATGGAAAACATGCAGGAAAGATATCATGTCCTGCTGCACAGCTGCAGGAGGTTCTTAGCAGAGTAGCAACCATATCTTTTGTGTGTTTTTTGTATATCTCTTGTACCTTTCTATTAGCACAATCTGCTAAAGTTTTTTCCAAAGCTAATTCTGAAGATAAGCTAGACAGGGTCCAGAGCAGCTGAATTCAAGTGACAAATAAGAAGAAAATGAGGCTTTAAGCTCCCTTTCCCCCATTTAAAAGAAAATCTTTACATGGGGTATTTTTCATTGTTTCATGTGTAGATAATTCTTTGCAAATGGCAAAGAACTAGAAATTAGAAAAATAGTAAGCTATAATACCACTGGGAGTCATTTACTTGGGCTTCACTTACCTAAAATTACTACAATTATTAAATGTGTTAGAAAGAAATAATGAAACACTACATTGTCTCTGCAAAGATGTACAAATTATATTTCCTGAGACCATTATGCCATGATTCAGCAACAATTTACCTTCAATTTAATAGCAAATTAGATTCGTACACTATCATTTATTGCCAATTGGATAGGGAAAAAAATAAAAAGAGATTCTCTGTGTCTAGAGATTTGGCATCTGGCACATATGCTCATTCTTAAATTAATGTATTTTGCCAGTAGTTTTCCTATGAGTACGTGGTAGTCCAGTGATCTTCTAACTGCTCTGGACGGCCCGAGGCCATGTGGTCTTTCAATGTTTCCATTCATGCACAGCAGATGATGCCCAACAAGGCTGTAATGCTCTTTGGAAGAAGTTCCCTAGGAAGAGCTGTGCCATACCAAAGAGCTTTTGATAAAACTTTTATTCATGCTGCAAAGTGTGGACATTGGTTTGTAATAAATTGTGACTGATGATCACTCAATGACCATTTCCGTAATCACCCTGCCATCAGTAATTTATCAAGGTAGTGTCCCTGATGTCCCACAGCCTGAGTAACTGAGGGACAGAAGCACAAGCTGTGATTTTAAAATGGATTTCTAAGAATATTTTAAATTATTTCTAACAGTAAAATAAGCTATATGATGCTCTAAGCAAATAAAGATCAGCCAGGACTGCAATACAGCACTTCTGACAAAAATTTTCCCTAGAAAAAGGTGATGATTTTTTCCTTGGAACATTTAAATGAAAATTTTCTTATCAGATGGTTCAGCATAATTTGCCAGTATGCTCTGGAACAAAATAACTTGCTGGGTAAAGCAATCTGTCAAAGAAACTCATATTAACTCTACTAGACCCTGTAAAAATATGTGTATTTCCTCTTTCTGTGTGATTAAATATCAATTGTAGCTCAGTGATTTCTGGTTTACTACTTATTTTACTAGCACAGTAGAAAGACACCATATATAAAATCATCTAGCATTTGAAAAAAACATTCTGTAATGATGTGCCTTTTTCTATACACAAAACATTAATGGCAAAATGAACTCTAAATTGCCACAGCTACCTTTATGTCGGGCTTAAGTAAAAGGGTAAAACGTATACAACATGGAAATGAACTAAGTCATGAAGTATTCTTTTTGGTAGTCATAATATCGAATTTATGCATTTAACTTTAGGTTTCTAAACTGGGAGCCATGTTCTGCAGGCAGCCAGTGGAAAGAGACAGGCTGTGCCACCGTAGAGTGTAGAGCATGAACGCTTGAACCAGCTCCTGGAGCAGCCTCCTTCCCTCCACTGACTACGGATAGAGCTCACTGAAACTAACTTACACATACACCTTAAATTAGATACCTAAAGCAGATGGACTGAACACCTGTCTTTGTTTTCCACAGAATTTTTATGACGTTTGGCTTTCAGGAAGGTCTTTTGCAGTAGGAGAGGATTCTGCTGACCTGAACAAAGTGTTAGAAGTATTGTAACAATAACCTGATATGGCTAAGCGCGTCCCCAGAATCTTCTTTCCCTCTTTTTCATTTTTAATTTCCAAATGGCAGGTTCACATTTAAGATAAGGAAGAACATCTTCTTTTGATCTGTAGTTACTGAACTGCCCTGTTTCCACAAAATATATACCATTCTGTGGGCTCAATACCAATGCACTACTCCAAAAACTTTGGCATAAAATTGAAATTATAGAGACATGAACACTTCCTCTGGCCTTAACGCAATGGGAAAAGTAGACAAAAAACAACTTTCTTGTGTCTAAAACAAGATAAAAACCTCTCTATGATTTTACTTAAGAGCTTCGATGTTTTAAACAAATATATAAATTTACAACTATAACTTAATTTTTTAAATTCCTTGTAGTAATAGATAATAAATGTAGAATAACTATACAGACAGACTCACAATGCATCCTACCCTGTTGTCAGGTCTTTTTCTTAGTGCATAAATTCAGTTATGGTTTATTGGCTTGCTCGTACAAGAGCCTTAAGTAGCCTGGATGATAAGGGAACCATCAGTTGGAAGGAGGGGGATACAATATAGTATAGACACAATAGCTTTAAGATAAAAACTTGTGTTGCTCTGTTCACTCTGTCCACAGATAATAAAAGGCAGAATTGGTTCTCAGTTCCTGTCTTTTTCAACAGAAGTAGGTGGGTCACCCCACTGGTGAAGGGAGGTAGAGCTTCATGCAGTCTACCAAGGGTGACCTTCACGCACAGGAGTGCATGCAGCCAGCCTGTGGAAACAGTATTCCAGTAACAGAACATAACTGCACAGAAGAATGCTTTTTATCATCTTAATTTTGTTCAGGATCCATACATGCTAAAACTCTGCAGAATACCCAGAAAACTTTCCAGCAGTTAAAAGAGTGAACCAGCCACCAGGCAGTTCAGAGATTTGTCATTTAGAAGGTGTTCTGGCAGTGATGGACTGTACACTCAGGGTGACAGGGGCAGAAAGGGTCAACTACATTTCCTGGAGGGGGAAGAGTTACAGAGTTTAACAAGAACACAACGATGAGCTTTCCTAGAAATTAATAGGAAATTTCTAAATAGCTGTAATAAAAATAAATAGACCTCTGTGCTGAGGACACAGAGCTGTCCAGTACTGTTAACTAGTAGTATCAATCTTAACCAGATTTTTTAAGGAGGCTGGGGGATGTTTTTATGAAAAAATGAAAATGAATGTTCTTCACATATGCCTGAAGTGGCCATGCAGTTGGACAAGGTATCAGTGTAGATGTTTTCCAACAGAAATCTTCTGTTCTGTATTTATGTAAAATTGGAGTAGCTGCAATGAGTCTTCAGCGCTGTCACTGGTGAAGTTGTTTTTCACTTAACATTCTGCAGTATATTAATTCCAAGAGTTTTAGTGTACCTCATTTTTAAAAAGAAAAATCTAAGAGAGCCTTCATAAAGCTCCATTTAAATCAGTTGAGCTTTATACTAGAGCTCCAGGTGACGACCTGCATAACCAAAAAGTCCCAAATGTCCACAGCAACCTGCCTCTCCTTCAGGGAGTGTTCATTTCATACAATTATTCCTTGTAATCGTTTAGCTACTTCTTTCAGCTTGCATTTAGATTACTCAGCCCCCTTTGTGGTGAGGTTATCAATAACAAAATTCAACACAGACTTTTTGAAAAAAGAATGTATTGTTTCTATTAATGATTAAAGTTGCTCTGTCTACAATTCTGTACTGCTTGGAAACAAACCAGACATTTACTGCTGACTATAAAAGTAAACAAGCTTATGATTTAATAAAGGCATAATAAATGTCTTTCTCTTCATAATAGAACAACATTCTTGTCTAACATCTTGTGATCTAGGATGGAAACAAATTTCTGTGACAAATGCACACTCATTATCTGCAGAGATTAGAGACCTACTTAAAACAAATCAAAAACACTCAATGTCTATGCACTGGTTTTACATACCAGTGTGCTGACCCCTCTAAGAGACTTGAAAGGTTTTGAACCTCAGCACTGTCACTTGAACAATAATTTAAGGTTCCAATAGTGTCAGGCATATCAGATGAACAGGAAAAGCTTGATGTGAGCCCTTGGGTAAGGTGAATAGTACAGACATGAAATTGTTGAAGGAGAAAAGCTTCAAGCCACAAGAACAAATAAAGGGGGGTTTGTTGGTAATCAATTTTTTTTTTTTTTGGACAAATACTTTTATACAGATAAGCCAGGCCTGCTGCCAAAGTTTGAAAAGAAAAACCAAACCAAACCAAACTAAAAACACCCAAAACCCCCCAACCAAACCAAACCAAACCAGATTAAAATAGAGATGCTACGTCAGCCTTGTAAACTCTGAGTGCCTTCTTCACTGATAAACTGAATAAATCTCCACACAGATGTAATTACAATGCTATATTACTCAGCTAGAAGAGTCAACCTGTCTTTAAGCTAATCTTAAAAAAAAAATTCTATTTGCTCATGTTTCACAAGTGGTTTTACTTCAAAGAAGACTCAAGAGAAGGTATTTCAAACTCATCTCCATACACTTTTTTTTAATAAAAATTAAAACTGATAGACTGAAACCCCATCGTTAAAAAAAAAAATCAAAAATCCTTTCTATGACTTTGCTTTAATGTCATAAAATTATATTTTACTAGCCAACAATATACATTTGAAATGCCTAGAAGCCTAATTTTCTCCTGGGAAAAAGACTGAAATATGAGACAACTGCGAAAAAATGCAGGTGCTAATAATATATTGAGATAAACAAGAACTTTTGTAAGTAAAAGCAAGAATAATTGAGGATACTTTCCTAACATTTCAGGTTTGAAAGTTTGTTTATTTCTAAAAGCCTTGCAGAGCTGCAGAAATAATCTTCTACATCTATCCACTGTTTTGATTAATCTCCTAGAAAAATTTTAATAATGATTCACAGAAAATTCAGACAGTATCTGTGTAATGTCATGCAGCAAGGCCCAGAAGAATTAGAGAATACATCACTTTCAAGGGCAACACAATGTTCCATTAGCTTGAGTTTGGCTTGACTTTTTAAGTGGCTTTTAAATATATTTTTGATTTTTTAAACACATTAGAGAAACACCACAATGCTTTTCAGATTGTATGTAAAGTACATTTTTCTGTAGCATAATTGAAACCTAATTAATCTTTTCCCCCAGAGATCTTTTAGAGTTGGGGGTAGTGACTATCATAGGAAGAGGACTCAGTAACAAGAAGCATTTCCATTTACAGATATTTCCTCTAGAGCTTCAAAGGAATGTTTGGAAACACTTTGCAACAATTTGACTCAAGTGTTTTGACTATGCATTACACGTGCCATTTAGCTTCGTTGCACCTCAATTTCCACATATGTGAGAAAAAGAAAATAATATTTGTTCAGTATGCTCATGTGGCTTTTGCAGAAATATATTAATTAGTATTTGAGCTATACATGAGAAGTATTATGTAGCATCTCAACTGAAATTTTCATGAAATCCTAAACACTACCTTGGGAAATAAGAGCAGATTTTTGTTTTTTTTTTCATTGGCCCTTAATAAAATGGCACATTCATATGAAAACATTATATGGAGATATTTTACTGGGGAGAGGGGAATTAAACCAGCTTTTTATTTTTCTCTGGCTCTTAATAATACTACAGATTTCCATGAGAACAATATATGAAGAAATTTTATATGAGAGCCAAAATGAAGGCATAAAAGTAACTTTTACAAAATGAATGAAGCCATATTTATCTAACAGCAAAAACTGTAGTATGTGCATAGGAAAAGTAGTATATTTAAATGCTACCAATGCATTTATTCTGCTATCAGTTCATCCAGGTTATACATTATTAAAATAACAACAGAGACAAAACTCTGTCTCTCCTACTTAATTCCTTCCAAAACTGTTTCTGTGCTATGTTCTGTGCTTCATTTGAGTCTTATAGTCTAACAGGAAAGGACTAACACCTACTTCAAAATTGGGTTTGGATCTGTTGTACAACAATCCAACACTGTTGCTTTCAATACCTTTCCTGCAAGCCCAAAAAGGCACTGGTTGTAGATTTGGATTGACTCTAAAACCAGATTTCTACTGGAAAACAGGGAAAGGAGGTTATCTTACTGTCTTGCTTTACAACCTACACAAATGAAGGCCAGTATGTGTTCTATGCATTTGTACCTGTGAACATGGACAGTTTTACCCCCAGAATGTAAATTTGGAAGGTTTTATCTGCCAAGGATTCTTTCACATTATCGCTTAAACTTCTGTAAATAACTCAGAGAAACTGAAGATGGAATGACAAAACACATCCTAACTTTCTCAATATTTTTCCAACAACATGTAAAGTGTATAATGATAATGAAGGCTGGGTCAGTGCTGAGAAAGAAAAATGACATTCCTATCTAAGGCAGAAAATAGCATCTCTTAGATATTTGAAAACAAATTGTTTTCTACTTGCTAGTAATTTTTTCACATTCATTTTTCAAAATTTTCCATTTGTTTTACAACACGATGTGATTTAAAGTTTTGAAATCTATTTCAAACTGTCAAATGATTCCTTTTGGGAAAGCGGCAACACTTGCCAGTATTGCTTAAGGCCTATTTTACTCCTTTTCACACCCAGAGAACTTTTTTTAAAAAAATTATTTATTTACTAATTTATTGTTTTGCCTTTTGGGGGGGTAAAGTGTTTGGGATTTTTTGTTTTGTTTTTATATTTCAATGTTAAATACTTATGGCAAGTGACTATTCTGTTTAACTTTCTTAAAAAATGGTCTAAATTTGGTTTATTATTTTTGATCTATTTTCAACAACAAGACAGTATTTGGTTCACTCAGATATTACTCTTCAAACATAAAAGAAAATCAGGAAAATGTCATACTATCCACTTCTGTACCCCTGGTAGTTGAAGGGTGATGTTCAATAACACTAATCCATACAGGCATTTGTTTGGTTTTAAGTAATGACAGTAATACATAAAATGTGTTACCTATATACTGCAAGTAGGCTCAATAATACATACATATACTTTTAGCATTACAATCTCACATGTTTAAGTCACAGCTACTTAATTTTCATATCTCTCTAGGCACTCAGGGACACCAAATTATCAAAATTACTCTCATGACGTTACATACAAGTTCCTGCCTCAGTGCTTTCCAACTGGTAGGCATCTGCTTTCAGGTAACACTCAAGTAGTAAAGTCTTGCTGGCAGAGCAATGTTGAATGTCTCAGAGACTTTATCCTGTTTTTCACTCATTTCCATTTTCAATAGTCTTCTGAACTTGCTCTACAAACCAGTAATTACTAGTGACTCAATGACTTATCTTAATCACTACAGTTTTAAGTATCTATTCACAACAAAATATTATCTCAATAATTAAAAAAGAAGTCATTCTAGAACTGTTCCCAAAAAGGAAATGGCTATGTGAAGGAAGAAATATTAAGGTTCTTAAACTCATAAGTCTTCTCATTACAGATCCTATTCAATTCACAACGAAGTCAATAGAAGTCTTCTGAATAAATTCTCATAGAAATGAATGGCCTTTGATATGGTCATTTTTTTTTTCCAAAGGTACTCAGATATCCATGCATTTTTCTCTAAACAAGGTATTTCAACAAGAGCACTTAATTACAGGGTGCTGCTTTTTCATTTACATCTTAAATAACTTGGAATTTTGCATACATAATAAAGCTTTTCAGTATAGTTTTGTGTTTAATATGTTGTTAAAGGTGCAAGAACTACTAATGAGACTGCCTAGGACTGGCACATAACATTCTAGGAAGACTAAATCAGTCTTTTATCTACCTGAGATGGCTGCCCAGATATATAAGGCACTTTACTGCATGGTGGGTTGCTTCCTGCCTCCCCCCCCCCCTTTTTTTTTTTTTGTTCGGATGCCATCCTGAAATAAACATGCCAAAAATCTGCTTTGCTGACTGCGTCATCAGAGCTTGCAAATGCTAGCACTTCTGACAGGCATTGTGAATCACAGCTATTTTTTCTCCCAATGTCTACGAGGTCTGCCACCTGAACTGGCATAGTTTGTAAGTGCCATCAACTTCTCCTCAGGGCTTACAAGCTATACTTGCTCTTTCAGAAGAATCTGAAAATGTTGTGAACCATAACTATGTTTCTGAAAGAACTTACAAGTTCTGCCATCTGTGCCTGCAGTGCTTTAGAGCATCATAATATGGATATGGAGATATTTTCATCATGGGGTTTACGATCTCTACCAGCTGCATCAGCAGAGATTGTTAGTGCTGTGAACCACAACCATTTATCTCTCAGCACAGATGCCTGCTTTACTTTTTCATTCTTAATAGTCTATATCTGCTTGACCCAATGTTATACATACATGTATATCTTTCAGCAAAGGAGAAAGCAAAAGAACAAAATTTTTTAAGGCAGATATTTAATCACTGCAGATCTGTACAAATTCCCAAATATTTATGTAAGTTTAACTATTACCTGTCTAGAATTTGTTGCAAATACAACTACTGTGATAGCCATACCACTAGTAACCCTTTCTGTAGTCTGACAAAACCTCAACTCTTGCTGCTGTTCACAGATTTTGAGAAAGTATTTCCTTTTGTAAATGGGAACTTCCTCTTAATACTGTTCTAGTATCTTCAGACTATCTCCAGTTCAGACAATGTCATGAAAAAACCACCCTTATGAAGCAAATTTTTGTCTTGGTGCTTAATGATACAGCACTACTCTTCCTACATTGACACCGGGAAGGAAATGTTCTGGGTGTGTGAGGAATCATGGCAAATCCAGATGGGTAAAACAAGGGTTGCATGTGTCAGAGGGGAATAAAGGAAAGGAGCTTCTCCTTTGCTGACATCTTTTCCATATGCTGACAGAGAAAGAAGCCACTGTCATGCCAAGATCTGGCTGTCTGTCTAAGTAGGGAAGACAGGGATAAAAAGAAAAGCAGAGATTTTACTACTGATATCACCACATACCCACTTCATTCCTACATACAACTATGGGAAATACATGGAGCTGCCAAGTCTACAAGTAAAATGTCTATAAATTAACAGCTAATGAACTTCCAAAGTACAGCTTAGAAGATACTTTACTCATATATATATATAACTCTGCATGCGTGTGTACACATGGCTGACCAAAAACAATTAGGTGCAATTTAATCTGATTATGATGACATGCCAAAACACAAATACTTTGTGGATACACACAGGTTTTGGTTAATTTGTGAACTGAATGAGAAGGAAATGGCCTTATTTCCTACCAGCAACATGAAGATTTGTTCAATACTCGAGATTTTGCAAGAACTTGCTCCTGGGGGTGTCTGGCTTTGTTGGCTGCTCACAGCTGGTGACATAAAGGACACCAAAGCCCTCAGCCAGGAGAATCAGGCACCCAGTGATTCCAAAAAGCAACTAAATCTGCATTCTGTAAATCTTGGACCTTCAGACCAAGTGAAGTTTTCCCTCATAACACAGCCTTTGGAAATCAATGAACAGAACTGATTTCAGAAATCTATTTGCTTGGGTTGAAGGTAATTATTTTTTATTTCCATTATACACAGAGATTTTAAAAATGAATATATTCATGTAAGTTTTAAAATTTAAAAAAGCTTATCCAAAAATCACATACAAGTTACACTTATGATAAAATTATAGTGCAAATGCAAAGCTTCCAGTTGAAGCAAAGCCTTTATTTTTTTCTTTGCTGAATATGAATACAAACCTTCTGATGAGCTTTTAACAATTGAGATGTAATTTCTAAATCATGGAAAGTAATAGAGCCTTGCAAGGTCTAGTGCTAATCAGCTAATACTTATCTTGCCTTTTTAAAATTTGTGTTGAAAACATATATAACATAAGGTTTATACGAAAGACAAATGTTTAAAAAACCCCACAATGCTTTATAACTCTCTTAAATGCTAATTCTGCTATAGTCTTTACAAAGCAGTCACTAATGCCTCGATCCACATGCTCAACAGCATTCAAAATTTCAGTCCTACTCCCTGTTTGAAATGTAACTGTAGGATACTTGACATTTTGTCCCCTGGTTGCATGAATGTTTAAGCAATCCTGACATATATGTACATACATGTTTTCCATAAATACTTCAAACCACCTTATTAGCACTCTCAGAAGTATTTTTTGTAGCGCTGCTGTTTTCTAAACTTCTGTGTTTTAAGAAAAGGGTCTTCAAAAGGTGTGAAGTCAATTAATTTGAAAACATCAATTGGTGCTTGTTATTTTTTTTTTTTTTTGTGTGTGTGTGTGTGTTTTTCTACAACGCATAGCAACTAAGGACACAAAATTTTCAAGTTTATATAACCTTCAGATGGAGATGGATTATATTTTCTTCAGACTAATAATAAATATTTCCCTTTCTGAAACAGTGCACAGCTCTGAGAAAGACAAAATCAAAACCAAAATAAATGTAGAACTGCATGTGCTTTTTGGAAGTAGGTCATATCTAAGCTGAATTTAATCTTGGTGCTTATATACAGAGAGATAGCACACTGGCAAAGAATCCACATGAACGTAGTCCAGGTCTCTACAATTAGGGGATCATTACTAAAACAAATTATTTTCATGAGTAAGTGCATCTAACCATTATGTCATTGTTTGGAAACCTGCAGACAAACCAGAGGGAAGACTGAAAATTGCTAAAAAATTAACTTGGTCTTAATCAACTATGTATTGGGTTGCCTGCACAATTTTCCTCTTTTTCCTAATACAAATATGAAAACATTTAGAGGGCTTATTGATCCCCAATACTTAACTGTTAGGTCATATGAATAGCAAATGAAATATGATATAAAATATGCAAAATAATAGTACATTAGCCTAAACAACACTAATAAATTGCAAAGCTTAGCATGAAATTGAAAATCACTAATGGAGCACTGTGCAGTTTGTTGAAGCAATGAGCAGTCAAAGAATCATACATAATGTAACAGTACAATTGCTAACAGCAGGCTCATAGAAGACAATTTAAACTTATTTTTTATGGACAAGAAGAATTGATCTTTGAAGCAGTTCCTAAGGAGATTCCACTTAGCCCGAACAGCATCTTGGGAGTGAGTTCTGGTCTACACCTTGCATCAAATACATATTTATGAACTTCCAGAAAAGACTGATTTAAATTACACATGAGGTTATGGTTTACGAACTTAAACCAGAAGAGATAAAAATACTAGACATGTGGAACTAATACATGAAACTGGTATTGAATTTGATGTTATGACAGTCTTGCAGGTTCCATTGCAAGACAGGTCACATGTATTGAATTCCATTTCTTAAACTTCTTAGGAGTTAGAAGTATGTAAAGCTAAGAACAGAAATCATGAATAGCTTTCAAAAATCAGAATAGGCTATACAATGCTATATTTTCTCAAGACCAGCTACATGAAAAAACAACTTATCTTTAATACAGTTGGTATCAAATGCACTGATAAGAAAAGTTCTCACGTTTGTGAACATTCATATATAAGCTTATAACTGATATATTATTTTATTATTATTTTTCTTTTACAGGAATTTTACCAATGAAATGTTAATTTTTTATGCTGTCATTCAGTGCAATTCCACAAGGATTTATGCAGTTTCATGGTATTGCAAGATCTGATGTATTTTAAGTACACTAAGAACTGAAAAGACAAATATGAATCTTATGACATCACATACAAAAAAGTACTTTCCTTTCCTAAAAGACATTGTAATTATTACATGCCAACTGTTCACTTTCCTTTTATGTATCATCAGCCAATACTTTCCTGACTAGCATGACTTCCCCCCCAAACTGATTTCAACTCAATATAAGAATATATACCTATTCTATGCTGTTATTTTGCACTCTGTGTCTACCCAGACTCTGGCCTCACTAGAATAAATGTCTTAACAAATCTCTGAAAAAATCTGCAGAAAACTTGTGTAGGTGTAAAATCAGATGATGTCACAGATAGGTTTATGTTTTTTGTGAAAATGTTAAGTATTGAATGGTGTGGGCTTTTTGTATTACTAAAATTTTGTATATAGCTTCCTATTTCTCATGCCTAGTCACATAGATAATAAACCTAAACCCACAAGTAATTCAACAGCAATAGGTTCCTAAAAGGCACCAGTTCATGTGCTCACTGTGCAAACAATATTGTAGGTTGTACATACTGGAATTTGAGGTATTGTTTAAAAATGTAGCAAAGAAAGAACTCTAGGATAGAAACTCCACCATCCTGGGGTGCCCACTGATGTAAGGTGGGCTGACTGAGGAAACATGGTCATTGCCATGGGATATTGTTTGATTCCTCTCAAAGCTGAAAATTCCTTATCCAGAATACCACGTGGAGGTAACTGTTCCAAAGTTATATGGATACTCTTTCTTTTTATTCTGAACATCCTGGAGGTACTCAATGGAGATTTAATGTATTACTGTTCTGTAGCACAACTCAGGAAATGGCTTGTGACTTCAGGGAGGCACATGGAGAACTACAACACAACAGACATATCCCTGTCCCATACATAGACTCCAATTCAAAACAAGTTTCTCGTCACAACTCTTGTAAAGATGTTTCTATATACTATTGTTATTGAAAAAATGAGACACAGGTTGTGCAACATACTTTTGGGCATGAAATAGAGGTTGTTTAGGTATTTTTATCCATACATCAAGAGCATGCTAATAATTTAACATAGATATTATGCAAGTTGAGTGTTTACTTCATTCAGCTCTATCAGTGAAAATAATTTTTTTTTCTATAGTTTAAGCAGCATTCATGCTCTTTAAACTGCATAGTATCAGAACTGTATTGTCAGATAGCTATTAATCTACTCAGCAACAATAACCTTTTGCTTTTGTTTTCTTTTTTTTTTAAACCTGCCTTTTTCTTATTTTTAGCTGTTCCAATTCTTTTCACAACCTAAGAGGTCTTCCTTCAAAGGGTCCATTTTCTGCCTGGGTGTCAGCAAAGCACAATTTCACAAGTTCATTGTCTCCCAGTTTCTGCATCAAACAAGTATGAATTAAGGGAAAGTATCCATTTCTATTGTGTTCCTCTCTGATGTTAGTATTCAGCTGTTCATCCTTAGGGATGAACTTCCTATTGTACTGTGCGATAATACAAAAGTAACAAGGATACCAACATTCTTAGAAGAGGCTACATCAGAAATTGGCACCTTAGTTGTTAATATTTGAATTAAAAGAAACTGCCCCTAGACCTGTGAAAAATAAAGTATGCTCTATTCAGAGAATCATAGAATATCTGAGCTGGAAGGGATCTCCAAAGGTCATCTACTCCGGCTGTCCCACCACAAGCAGGGACATCTCCAACTAGAACAAGCCACTCAGAGCTTCATCCAGCCTGATCTCGAATGTCTCCAGGGATGGGGCCTCCACCACTGTCCTGGTTCCGTGTAAAAAGGGGTTCAGGGCAGGACCTACACGGAACAGAACTATGTACTCGCCTCTCCCCCCCCGAGAGAGAGAGAGAGAGACTTTTAAAAAAAAATGAAGTATATTGTTTAACAAGGAACAGAAAACGAAAAAGGGAGGTAAGGAAAATAATATATACAAAGGTTAGGGGAAAAATACAAAAAATAAAATATACAAAACCCTCAGAAATGGTTGCAGGGTCCCACGGAGTGAAAGGACAACTTCCCTCTCCGAGCTCCAAGGCAGGAGTGAAATTAGAACCCACTTCTTGCCTCTTATCAGAGTGTGTGTGGGAAGGGGAGGGAATACAATGGTTCACCCCCACCCGGGGTCCTCCCAGCTGCTGGAAGGTCACGCCCCCATTCCAAGCCTCAAACCACAACAACCACCTGTCTGGGCAATCCATTCTAGTGGTCTATCACCCTCATGTTGAAGAACTTTTTCCTAACGTCTAGCCTAAATCTACCCTTTTCTAGCTTAAAGCCATTAGCCCTCATCCTGACACTACAAACCCTTGTGAATAGAACCCTTGTGAATGCTCTGTTCCTCTCATCAAAAAAGTAAATACATAAAAATGAGAGCACTGATACTTAGCAATTGGAATATAGCAGTTGGAAAGTTAAAGTGGGATGATGCTGGCTGGAGGGGATTGATATACTGGAGTTAAAAACAGGAATTGAAGTTATACAGGGCATCCAGTATGATGCATGGCTGGTTGCACATGAGAAGAAACTTGAGTAGTCCTGGCATGTAAGGTATTAATTGCTTTACCCTGAGCAATCTTACTTGTCTCCACTAAGAAGAAGAGAGTAATGAGAGGAGTGAGTTAGCAGTAACCTGACGTGGTTGCTGTCATCCTTTTCCTCCCTTACAATCCATTGTAAGGGAAAGCAAAGTGACAACCAGAAGGGCTGAGAATGTGGCTTGACATAGCTGCTTTACTCAGGAAGAGTGTTGATGTCACCACCATGGGTGTGTATGTGTATGTCTTCAGTCGTCAGTAAGCATTTAGAATCTGTGCTCAAACTGGACCAGCATTGCAAGCCTTGGTGTTTAGGAGTGCTGATTTGTGTATACTTTGAATGTTCCAATTTGATCCTGACTTAGTTAAATGAGGCAGGCTAAGCTAGAGATGATCTAGATTTCCCCACAAATCTTACAGGCAGCAATCAATAGTCTCATTATTATTAGACCAACTTTAAGACAAAAAATGTTGGAAATAGTTTTACTTAAATTGCAAATGAAAATGCCTAAACGAGGACCATACCTTGTCTTCAAAAGTGCATAGCAATTCACCCAGTGCAACCACACCATAAAAAAAACCAAACCACACTCACTTCAGAGAGTTAAGCAAAAATAAAACTCCTATCCAACAATTTCCTCAGTCTTCTGCAAAAGTCTGCATTCTCAGTAGCTCAGTTGTGTGAAAGAGGAGTGATTTCATGGGAAGAGCATCCTTACTACACCCTTTATTATAACCCAGAATACCTGCAATGAAGGAATAGAAGACTGGTAGACCTGCATCTCCAGTTCCTATTAAACTTAGGATACGAGATAAACATCAAAAGGCACAGTAAGGTCACATATGCATTACTCTGCATAGTCTGTATTTTTCAGTATGATTTCATGACCCACTGAAAACACCCAACAGTAACTAAATATCAAATTTTGCCAGTGAGTCATCTCTAATATTTTACTTTATTCTCCTTTCAGTATGTTTTTAAAGTAAAGACATGAAACATCAATGGCTGCTGGTTTGGGATAGATATGAATATCTGACAATGGAATAAATCTGGCAAGTAAATTAATTAAAAGTACCCATAAAAAAAAAAAATGAAATGTAAGTACAGAACTCAATTTTTTGTTTAGGGAGGATAGGAATTCTGAAGCTACTTTAAATGAGTTTCTCTCTCTGTCACTCTACCTCTTTTTCCTCAAAAATGCCAGGGTCCACCAATGAAAAGAATTACTATGAAAAATCTCACTCCTGTGTATCTCCTTTGCTTATATAGCAGATACACAGGATTGTACCTTTGTTTAGGTGCTATATAAGCCTACTAATACAAAGATATAATCCCCTTCTTAATGAAAGACAGATCCCTAAATTGGCATCATATTTTAGTATGTAAGTTGCTCTGCTCTAGCTGCAGTGTATGTAGGGAGAGTAGTGAAAGTGCCAAGTTTATTTCACATGTTAATATACGTAACTACAATAAATGTATGCTATATTATTTTATACTCAGAACCTCTCTTGACCACTGGGAAAGCTCTGAAGATCATACAGATAAAAATATTATGCTTTTGAGAATTCTATTTACTCGGTACAGCCAAACATATGGTGATTAAGTATGACAAATCATACCTCTAATAGTTTTTCTTTTTGCAGTCTATTTAGTTCCTGTGAAAGGCAGCAAATGGACAGCCCTCCTCAAACCCTGAGCCTTGCATTGTTCACATTAGAAAAAAGCTACCCCAATTTCCCACCAGCGTATATAATTGCTGCCATTGAACCACTATTTGTGACGGTAAGAACAGTATAGGCTGTATACCCCATTCAGTGCTCACTGTTTCTACCAGTAGTGTAAACTAGAGTGCCAGCTGGGGCATTAGCTTTTGTGGATATAACAACCTGTCAATTAGGAAGTGAATTAACCAGTTCACTACACAATAATCATCACATAATTCTTAGTCCCTGCTAAGCTGAGCTATTTTCAAACAGGCAAATCAGAGGCAATTTGTCTGTTTCTAGAGCCGTGTGCCATACAGATACCCCAAATTTGTTCATTTGATCATTCCTTTGTACTTTACTGAAGCATTAAACCAGAATATATTCTGACCTTGTTATTCCTTTCACCATTTCACTGTTGTGACTCTGATGGCTGCAGGCAACAAACAAACACAATACACAGTGCAACAATCAAGGCATCACATTTCTTCATTAATAACCTTGGCAATGGATTCTTACTTACAAATTTCAACTGATTAGAGAAGACACAGAACATGTCTGAAGACAGCATCTTTAAACTTGTGACAAGCAACCTGGAACTGATTGTTTTGGTGGTTAGAAATAGCTGACTTTGACCAGCCTTTGAGTAGTTTTTCAATGGTAGGCTGGAACCACATTAATACCATAACTGCTGTAATCATCACGAGAAGAATGATCACACTGAAACCTAAACGTGTGAAATGAAGCCACTAACAACTGTAAATATGTCCACCAATGAAGACAATGAAAGGTCATTATTCTATGTATAACTCAATAGAAACTCAGTGAGGATGTAATCAGATGATACAAAGTTGGAAGATTTGTATTGTGTCTATATACTGGCTACTTTGGTGATTTCATGAACAATGAATGATCATAGTGTCATAGCAAATCTTCACTAAGTCTCAAGTTATTATGCTGTATGAAAAAACTACCGCTTTTTGCTTTTAATCACACTACTGAGTTAATACATTCCTGTAAGCAAAGGTGAAATTACAGATAGTTTGCTAAGTCAGTCCAGTACAACAAGTGCACGTGCACATATATGTAAAACACTTGAATGCTCATACACAACCAGAACAGAACACTTCATTAAAATATCAGCATTTACAAATTGAATAAAGTAAACCCTGAAGGTAGTGGACTAGTGTTTCAGTTTGAAAATGCATTGGAAGCAATTTTGCATTTGGTTCCAAGCAAAGCCAAAGAGTACACAGAAGAATAAATAATATAGGAGAAGAACAAAGTTTTTGAAGCATGACATAACTTTCAGTAGATATAAATCTACACAGAATGCTTGATCTGTTTGTTTTACCATTATAATTTTTCCTTACTTCAAGAAAGGCAGGGTGATAGGTAAAATGTTTTATTAAACAAAATAGAATGTTTTATTAACAAAAATACTGGAAGTCAGAATGTGCTTTACAAGTATAAATGACTGAATCCTCCTGTTCATAGCACTTACAATCCTGTCAGTCAAAGACATAGTGAGAAGCTTAAATTTGACTTGAGGAGATGTTGTTGAGACTATCCTGACAAAGTTTGAAAAAAAAAAAAAAAAAGAAAGATGTATAGGAGACATTGACAGAATACAAATGCATTCTGAACATGGGTAGTTATAATGCTAATATATACCAAAAAGGACAGCAAGGAATTAGAGGAGGAGAGAAAGCAGTTTTCAGTAATGCAGGCTGAAATATCCTGAATAACAGAAAAATATAGAAAATAATGGGAATGACAGAAAAAGCCAACAAAGGTTAAAACAGCCAAGGTTCAACACAAACAGAATTGTAGTGGTTCTTATGAATGTGGCAAGATCCAAGCTTATTCCTGGAGTAGCTGGAAGTCTCTGCATCTTGGTCTCAGAATCAAGCCCACCTGTGATGGTCTTGGAAGCAATGCATTTACATCTCTGTGATGCTGTGCCTGCACTTAACATGCTTTGCTAATCCTGAATCAGATGTGCAAGAAAGCAACTTTGTGTCTCTGACATGGCCAGTCTGGCATTCAGATAAATAACTGGGAGTTGACTGAACTCCAGTGTCAAAGATAAGAAGACTCAACATAGATATAAACAAGTGTAAAGGTACTGAAGCATATAAAAGAGAAAGGTGATAGAAAGGGAAAAGCAAGATAAACTACTGACAGAAGCAGCATTATGAGCAGATTGGAGGAGACGATCTGATGAAATTTTTAAATGTTTAAGTACTACCTCAAATATGTTATTAAATTTATAAAGGATGAGGGCCAAATTCAAATTTTCATATTAAAAATATATAACAGGAAAAGCATACCAGTAGAGAAGTTGTGGGTAAAACTCCTTTGCAATACTTTACTTCTAAGCAAAATAACTTGTGAGTTCGAGAGTAAAATAGTCCTACAGTCAACTGTCCAATGGCATTTTCCTAACCACTCAACAAGCTACCTGAAAGTACATCTCCTATACTAAGATATCTTCCCATGTGGATCAGTCTATTGAAGGTAATTATGATGTCAGACTGGAATATTTATAATATTTTTTTCATCTGATTTGACGAGTGTACAATGAGAAAATAATGCTGTAAGAGCTATCACTCTGTAGGATCCAGAATTTGAAAGTAAATTTTTAAAAAGAGTATTTAATTTATTTTTATAGTAAGCTAAGCCTTCTTCACTCCTGACAAAATTCAAACAGAATGGTAAGAACACATCTTACTATGGAAGAGATATCATACAGGCCTGTATTTCCCCTTCATTCATGTAAAAGCAACTTACTTCACCTTCTGGTTGCACTTCTTTCATAATTAGTTTAATTCCTCAAATTAAAATAATTTGAGAACTTCTCAAAACCTAAGGACTGTCCCAAATACCATGGAAATATAACTTGTTTCAGACAGAGGTACTGAAAACTTGCACCTAGGTCCTCTGCTGCAAGTGTCATCTGATGACAAATCTCAGTTTATTGTTGAAGAGAGGGACCAAGAACAAAAGAATCAGTCCCCACTGTGGCAACTGCAGGGGAAAAAAAAACCTTGAGAAAAAACACTGAGGAACCTGAGGAATGTAACTGATGTAGATGTTGGAGAGCTGAATAAAACCCTAACTCTTACTTGCATGCTTAAATGTCTTACTATGTTACCCTTACTGTAAGTTACATAAGTAAATGTCTCATTTGCCTTAAAGAATAGAATTTGATTTTTTGTTTTCCAGCCTTTAAAAAAGCACCTGCTGATACTGCAGTAGGTGACACCCCGTTCAGCCTTGATGTTGTCAGAGCACTACAAATTCCACTATGGATAGAAACCCAACGCTTAATGTAGGTTGGTGCTGAATGCTCTTCCCAGAAGGATTCTGGATGATGATACATGAGCACACATCTTTAAAGCTAAGTCTCATTTGAGGCAAAGGTGGTTGTGATGATGACCCCCAACCTACAATATCGAAGAATCTTTCTACTTAGATTTCAAACCTGAGAGAGACATAAGACACGGCCCATTAGTGGTCTCAGCAGATTTCAGAGAGGGTTCACTAGGAGCTGGAAAAAATTTAGAAGAAGGTAATACAAGCCAAATCTCTTCAGGGTAGAGAGGAAAAGAGCAGTGACCATCTTCAAACCCTTAAACACTTTTCCCCGATTTCTCCACTACCTTTAATAAAATGAATTATGTAATCAAGAAATAATTGCCATTGACAGTTGCTCACTACTTATTCTGTCTCGCTCTTTTTCTGTCTGGCAGTTTAATTTTTGCCATTGTCAACTCTGATACTGAGCAGTAATTAGAAAAATTAATTTTGATCTGACCTCTAGTGAGGGACAATGTAACCAATTCTCCTCAGTAGCAGGGAAGATAGGCTCACAGATAAGCTGGTGAAGTGTTTGGCAGTACAAGAACGGACACTGCATTTTGATTCATCTTCAGAGACTTGGCATTATTCTAATGACACAAGTAGAGAGATTAGGTCAGTTGTAGATTAAATTTTTCAAAAATCAGAGTAATGTCAGAGAAGGAAGAAATATTCAAGCACTGGAAGAGACTGAGATCTAGTTATTCTATACAATTGCGTATTTAAATTTTAACTTAAGTCTAATTGTAATTTACGCTAGTGCAGCTACCCATAGGAATGAGAGTCCAGTCTTCCATGATACATATTTTCCACAAATTATCACAGATAAGTATATATAAGAAAAAGATTAGGAAACACTACAGCCCTGATATAGAATCATAGAGGTTGGAAGGGACC
>NW_008629224.1:0-14316 GCF_000691845.1 Merops nubicus
TGTAGTTGGTCAGTCTGGAATTCAGCAAGACAGGTGCAGTGCCTTTTGGATGTGTATGGGTTCAACTAGGCAAGGTGGCAACTCTTCCAGAAACTGTAGGACACGTAAGAATGATTGAAGAAGAGGTGGCAACACTTGGTTATATTAGTGGCCAAACCTCTTTTTTGACATAGGTCCTTCTTAAGTGTCAACCTGAGACTGATGTGATTTGCCATTCCTCATGGAATCATTAAGGTGGGAAGAAACTTCTAAGATCATCAAGTCCAACCATCAACCCAAGCCCACCATGACCACTGAACTGTGTCCTGAAGTACTCATCATATCACAGAAAAAGAGCAGTGTGAAATGCAGTGTCAGCAAGCAACTGACCCGTGTCCTGAAGTACTCATCATGTCACAGAAAAAGAGCAGTGTGAAATGCAGTGTCAGCAAGCATTACAAATATCTTGGAGGCCTGGGAAATGAGGATGGACTGGGGACCTCCAGGACAGGAGCACTGGAGAGGGGATGGTGGAGGTCAGTAGTAGGAAGAACATGATCTTATCATGCCTTTCAGCAACGTGTAGTATGCATGATAATTGCTAACTAGGAGACCTCCAGGTGGCATCTTGTGCTGGTTGGCAGTGTTGTCCTTTATCCCTGGCTCCTCAGGGGCTGTGGTCACTGCTCCTGCAGCCCCAGGTTGTTCCTCAGACAAGATTTCACAGTGATGAGGAGAATAAGGCATTAATGGTTCACTGAAACAAGTTCCATGAGGTCTTCTTCCAGATAGTCTCCTCTGTTTCTCTTGGCTGCACACACAACTTGTGCTCATCTGTAGCTGAGCAAAAGGCAGAGATTTTGACAGCAGAAAATAATGGTGCTTTGCAGCATTTAGATGACTCCTTTGAATGCCTGAAGTCTTTACAACGTGAGCAAGAAGAGAACAGAGAGGGGGGCAGTGGAGGTATCGTGCAGTCAAAACACCTTTGCAATAAAGCAGCAGAGAGGTTTGCTAGAATGCTTCATGTGATAAATAAGCAGCTAATTAAACAATCCAAATTATGTAGAACACCCCTTTAACAGCTGAAAGTCCTTCCGTGTTGAGTTCCTTGCAGACTGTTTAAAATTGGGCTTTCAAGCCCAGCCTTCCTTATGTATCTCAGAGTGATTTATTCTTTGTTGGCTTATGTCTGTGGATTTGTTCTTTGTAAACACACTGTCATGAAAATTGGAGGAAAAAAAAAAAAAAAGAAAGAAAAAAGACACAGAGGAATTCTGGTGGCTGGTATTGAAGTTAAAAGTATCCTCCTCAGATTATTTTGCAATCATCTCTTTAGAATAGAGGCACTCTTCCAAGAGAGAAGAGAGAGGAGGAGGGGGGAAGAAAAATCCTTCAAAAAACCTTCAAAAAGTCTCTCTACTTATTTCAGCTGCTGTTGCTGTTTTTGCAGGAGCAGAACCCAGCCAAATGCTGCGTTGGGGTTGCCAAACAGAGCACTTGCAGACTCATTTCTTCTGCTTCAGTGTCAGTGCCTATTTATTCTAGATTACAGCCTTAATGGTCACATTTTGTGTGTGTATCATTGTTGTTAGCACCCACTTCTTCCTGCTCTTCCCAGAGGTTTCTCGACCACATTTCTGCCTCCATGTGCCAGTTTTTGATTGGTGCTCACTCACTCATCACACTTTGGGATGTATTTTATCCCTTCTTTGTGTGAGTTGAATAGCATGGCAGGGTGAATTGAACCTTGACATTTTGAAGTGAAATAGGCTTGTTTTCTTTCTCAAATCCCTGGAGTTGTTTAGTGAAATGCTGCAGTCTGGGCTTTTTTTTATTATTATTGATATATAAATAGAAAGAAGATTAGTTTTGAAAGCACAGTGGCTGCTTACAGGCTACAAAACAGTGGGGGGGAAAGTGTGGCTGGATGTCAGGAATCGTTTTGTGGGGGTTAGAGGCTGGAGGGGAGGAGGAGGAAGATGCAGAGATGAAAGGAGATGGCTCTCACCTCTCTGCTGTGTGAGTGAGGTGTGCTGGATGGAAGGTGCTGTGGTAAGAGAGGTCAGACTCCTCTAATTCCCTTAAAACTTGTCTAAAGCTGCATTTGCACCTGGTTCAGAGCAGGGGTTGGATTGGAAGTTCCATATCATCCATCATCTCCAAGCTATTCTTCCATGTATGGCAATTTATTCTTCTCCACATTGTTTCACCCTAAGTTACTTCTATTCCTTTGAATTCCCTCAGTTCCCTGTGATCTGCAGTGCTCAGGTCTAGTAGAGGAAATAGCCACAATCCTCCAAAAGATGATAGGAAAACTTCAAAAGATGTTTAATTTCTGAGGTTGCTTGTACCTGTGCTGCTTGTAACTTTACTTCTGCTTTTATGGAGTGGTTTCTTTGCTGTTACTGACCCAAATATTGCCCAGTTAAATGATGACAGCTTATTGAATTTGCTTCATCATTTGATAAGCATTTTAGGCAAAAGAGCAAAATGCAGGGAGTGTTTTCTAATGCTCAGAGTGTTGCAGGATTCAGAGAGCTGAGGTACAACATCTGTTCAAGCCTGAAACGTGGTAAGAGCCTTTGTACCAAACCACCACCACAGCAGTAATCATTTGTCAAGGAAACACAGTTTTGGTGCTCTCTGAAACAGGCAGCATGAAAATTTTCAACACAAGAGTTGTACAGTGTTAAATTAGCTTTATCTGCCTAATGATTCATCCATCATGGGCTGGTGAACATTCACCCAGTGTGCACAACACCTAAACACAGCATATGTGAAGAGGACTTCACTGGCAAGAGCTTTTTTGCTGATTTTTCAGCTTTCAACTAGTTTCCAGGCACCTTATGAAACTACAAAATCCTTGGAACTTAGAAATACCTAGAGATAAATACAGTTGAGTAAAAACTTGATGTGTCCCCCTCTCCACAGCAGATCTATGTCCAAAGCAATAGCTCCAATCCACACACTGCTTGGGATACAGCAGGGAATGGGTGCCCAGCACAACTGCACACTCACAACAGATCATGAAGAGTCTTTTGTTTACATCAATAGTGACAAAAAAACAGCTCTGGAAGTGTTAAAATAATAGCATGGCTCTGATTCTGCCATTCTTTTGAGATACACCCAATGAAATCAGAGGGCTTCCAACATTTCCAGAACAATAAATCAGTACCTGTGACTTACCTGTTGCAATGATAAATGTCTAACTTGGCCTTGCTGGAATATAAAGACCTCCTAGACCTTCAGAGCTTTCACACCAAGACTTCAGATTCGTAAATTAGCTGTTCCAAAAGGAAGATGAGAGAGGGTGTGGAGTTTTCTTCAGTTCCTAAGAATTCTAAAAGAATTGATAAGTGGGCTGAATGAATAATTCAGTATTGTGAGGGAAGTTCAAGAAGCCACAGCTATTATAAATGCAGATTTTCTCAAAAGGGATTTGAGGTAGACTCCTGAGGTGTGTTGAGCACTTCCACACAGAGCTCCCACTTGCATGGTACCACTGCAAGACTTTCACTCAGCACCCCCAAATGTCAATGGCAGAGAAGAGTCAGGATTTTCTCCTCAACTTGCATGGAGGAAAAAAGAATTTACAGCAGAGTAACCCCCTACATCACATTTAAGTTTATGGAATGAATTGGTTCACTGGGAAAGGTTTTAAAAGGAAGCCCCAAACATCACCAAATTTAATATAGAATGGTGAGATCTCTTTGCATATAATGAGTTAGAAAAGGTTGGTTAAGAGGATATGTAGCAGAAATGCAGAAAGTCTTATAGTATCTTAAAGTCTTATAGCCCTGGACCATTAGCCTGGTAACACAGAAGGATGCTGGCACACTGCTGTAAACTCTACTTATATATGAAAATAATTTTCTAAATTATTAAGGTCTAAAAAGACCCAATTATAATTAGAATTGTCTAATTTCTTGAACTGCTTTGATTGCTGTCGATGGTACCTGGAAAGAGTAAAAAGAGTGGCACCAGGTAGAGTCAAGAACTTCTTCAATGTCTCAGGAAATAAGAGCTGCTTTTGTTGTTGCTGTTGAAATGAGGCAAAGAATTAAATAAAGAGCTCTGTGTTAATTAGAATCCACCAGGCTGTTCTTCCTAAATCTCAGTATTTTAAGTGCTGGTGTCAAAACAAACCTAGGACAGCACTCAAAGACAGGAGCAATTCAGGGAGAACCTTCACACTGGATGTTTATTCACAGTTGCCTTTGTCTCTCCTGAAGACCCTTCCAACAGAAGTTAAAGGTCTCTGGAGTAGAACGTGGCACTTAGAAGAGCAGGAAAATGCCAAGGATTTAATTATGGCTTTTCCATTGCCACAGCAATTGTTTTGTGTTTAATTTCTCTCTTAAAAGTTGGGCAAGTGGGAAAAAAACAACTAGTACTTGTGTCCAATGTGGTTTTTCTCCTCTTCTTCTCATGAAGCTGTGTAAAAGCTCCATCTAGGTAAAACAACCCAAGTTGATTTCTCCAGCTTGTTGTGGCACAAGCAGAGGGAGGAGGTTGATGGTGTGGGAGGACCCTGCAAAACCCAGGCAGAATAATTGCAGGTGCTTTTTGTGATACACAGAGCAAACCTCCCACCACAATTCCTGAAGATCCTAATGAGAACGTTTGTAGTCTTCATTTCTCAAGTCTTCTAGACTGACCCTGGGGGCAGGTTCAAGTGGCAAAGAGACAGAAGCAGCTCTGAGTGTGGTCTCCATGTCCACCAGAGGTATAACACAGATCTTTACAAGCCCCTGACACTTGAGGGCTTCACTTCTGAGACAGAGAAGAAAGCAAGGAGCATTCCCCATGTCTTTATTAGCTTTTGAAATGCAGGTCTGGCTTTCCCATTTCCCCCTGCCTATGGAAAAGGTGGTGCCCCGAGGATGGAATGGATTTTATGTCATTCTAGACCTCCCAAGGGAAGAAGTCCTTCCCTTTTCTTGCTGTAATTAGCACACTAATTACACGTGAGGGCTACCAACGTGTGCTTCTCATTTTCCTTGAAGGCCATCTTGGCTTTCCATTGACCTGGAAGGGGAAAAGTTGCTGGCGTCAAGTCAAGCAATGTTACTTGGAATTTAGAAAGAAATATATTCTCCTGTCATGCAAGTTTCTCTCTTAATTTGCTCTTCCAGACTCTTTTGTTCTTCATAAGTCAGCTAATACAAGCACAAAGGGAGCAGGTTTTTAAATTAACTTGCATTTAAAATAGAAGAGGAAACTTTAATGTCATGCGTAATTAGCCTGTGGAACTGCTCGCCACCCTGTGCTGCTGGGGCTGAGGTTATCCTAAGATTCCAAGGTGAACTGGACACCTCTGCAGATTTCAGGAATATGGAGAGGTAAAATTACAGAATCACACAGAACCCCAGCAGGGTGGGGTTGGGAGGGACCTCTGCAGATCATCTCATCCCACCCCCTGCTCCAGCAGCTCACCCACAGCAGGGTGCCCAGGGTCACAGCCAGGGGGGTTTTGAAAGTCTCCAGAGAGAGTCCATGACCTTTCTGGGCAGCCTGTTAAGTTAAAATTGGTAAAAATCAGGTGTAAATACTGCTTAAAAGCATTTTGGAAGGCGTGTAAAACTTGGTATTTCAAAATTTAGAGCAATCTCTTTGCCATTAGGGGATAGGAGAGAGTTTTTTTTCCACGTTCTGCATTTGGTGCTCTCTCTTACGTTTTCAGAAACAGCCAGAACTCCACAGAAACAGGACCTGAGACTGGTTGGGCTCAGGTCTAATCCACTATGGCAAATTTTACCTTATGATTAATGAGGTTCCTTTTATCAGCAGCTGTGATTCTGACCTCTGTGGCTCCGCTGCTTATCTCCTGATTTATACATTTTCATAACCTGCATCTCATTTTGAATAAAATAAAAAACCTCAATACCTTTCATTCAACTGCTATAACCTTTTCAAATGTTTGCTCTCAGCAAGGACATTCAAATCATTTGTTCACAGCTTGTACATCAACAGCACTCTTCTAAAAAATATAATACTATTATTAAGGGTATTTTTCTATGCAGACATTCATTATGAAAAAGAAAATACCCTCTGACATTTCAGAGGGAAATAATGTGCTTCTTCCACTAACCTCCCTGCATCTAGAATTCAGATTCTTGCTTTGGAGACCCAGTTTTAGAGCCGTGCATCTCTCTCAGTTAATATTGTGGCAGGGTTCAATCTGTTCAGAGATCCCTCCCCTGTTCTGTGACGCTCGTGTGGTTCAGGACACGTTAGCTCGACGTGTTATAGAATGAGCCAGTTTCTCTTCAGTTTAGCCTGTGATCAGCAGGGAGAAGCTTTTTCCTTGGGGAGCTGAATGCAAAATAACTGAAGCAGATTGAAGTTGGCAGTGACTAATGAAGTCTTGTGAAGGAGTCAGGAGTCAGTGGGTTACTACATAGGATGGATTGAGAAGAGAGTAACAGCAGCCTCTTTGTTGAGTTGATGCTGCCTTGGTGTTTTTTATCTTTTTTTTTTTGGCATTGTGGGTGTTTTCTGTGAAGAAAACCTCCTCCAAAAAAAAGAAGAAATAAAGAAAGATTCCTGATGTATGCATCTGAAACACACACATTTGTTACAGTGGAGATAATTCCAGGCTTCCATGTGTAATGAGCCAGCGTGGTTGCCTAAAGGTGTTCTACATGTTAATAATTTAATCAGTCACACAGAATTTATGGAGCTAGAATTCCAATGGAAATTAGCATGAGTTAAAGCCGCAGTCATTTGTTTCTCTGCTTGCTCCCCTGGCTTTGCTGGGTTGATAATGTGCCCTGTTGTCACAGAATCTGGCACCATAAATCAGTTGTAAGGCAGCCACCACCCAGCAGCCTGCACTGGGACTTCTGCTGAGAGTAGGAACCACTGCAGTTGGGTTTGAATTTGCTCCATCTGTAAAATTTGTAGGTGTGGAGTGCAGGTTGAAGGAGAATGAGGAGGAGGAGGATGCCAGCCTGGACATGGAGGGGCAGAATTGGTAGAGATAGGGCCATGCAAGCCCTGGCCTCCAGCCTGGCAGGTGACCCAGGTCAGGAATTGCTGCAAACTTCTGCCTTAAGTCCATGATTAAATTATGTGAATGAGTCATGGGATCACAGGAACGTCTTGGTTGGAAGAGACCTTTAGGATCATCCCATTGCCCCATCCCTGCCAGGTCCCCACTGCCCCGTGTCCCTCACACCACATCTCCACAGCTTGGAAACCCCTCCAGGGGTGGGGACTCCACCACTGCCCTGGGCAGCCTGGCACAGCCCTGGGCAACCCTTTTGGGAAAAATTTTTCCTCATGTCCAACCTAAACCTCCCCTGGGGCAACTTGGGACTCTTGTCCTATGACTTGTTCCTTGGAAGAAGAGACCAACCTCCACCTGGCTCCAACCTCATGTCAGGGCCTCCTGAGCCTCCATTGCTCCAGGCTCAGCACCCCCAGCTCCCTCAGCTGAAGAGGAAGAAATGTCTCCATTTATTCTCCTGTTGGAGGTATTTGAATGCAGACTGTGGTGCTGAAATTTTACCTGACCCTCAATGATTTGGAGACCTGATATTAGACATTTTATTGGGCACGGGACATAGTATCCTTTAAAATTAATGTCACCCCAAATTACATCAAAACTGGGAATGTCCTGGAATTATCTAAGTTACAGGCAAAGATTTGTCTTCCAAACCAAAATAAGTTCCTGGGACAGGGGGATAGTAACTTAAGATACTAAAAGAAAGACCTAAAACTGATTCAGGCACCGTGAACCTTAAACTTGGGGTTTCTCCCCTATTTCCAGTGTTGACTATTTATTTATTGAAGCCTTTTGTTAAACAAAGTCTTTAAGGCTTTTCTTCTTTTAGACATTGATTTTCTTCTTTGAGAATTTTCTTCTTTTAGACCTTTTTTTTTCTTCTTTAAGACTTTTTTTTCTTCTTTAAGACTTTTTTTTCTTCAAGACTTTTTTTCTTCTTTGAGACTTTTTTTTTCTTCTTTGAGACTTTTCTTCTTTGAGACGTTTCTTCTTTTAGACCTTTTTTTGTCATCTTTAAATCTTTTCTTCTTTTAGCTATTTCTTTTCTTCTTGGAGACTTTTAGCCACGTTTTTAACTCACAATAACCTGAAGATTTGGGCTGAAACATCCCAAACCCAACAGATCCAGGCTCTCCACAGTCTGCCTTGCACACGGAGAGCAACAAGATCTGCGTTTTCCACCTCATTAAACCGAGAGCAGAAATGAGTCTGTGGTTATTAAAACCTAAAAAGTTAAATTACAGCTACACGTGTCCTCTATGCGACGGGGCGTGGGGAAAAGAGGTTTTGATTTTGATGTTTGATTTTAATGTTTGCTCTGATGGCGAATTGAAAGGGGGGATGTTTGTCAAATCTCTGCTCTTTGTTTCGGCGAGGAATATTAATTACGCTTTTAACGAGGAGAGGTAAATAAAATGAGCAGCCACTGCCTGCCTGGGGGAAACTGCAGATTCCTGGCGACGTGAGGTGGCGTGCTAAATGTCACTTTTGTCAAACAAATTTAGAGGAGCAGTTAAACTATTAGCTCCCCGTGGTCGTGGCGGGGCTTTTCTTGCCATGAGTGACTGCCGGAGCAGCGGGGGCCCTGCACCATATGGAACTCCACCAGAGCTAAATGGAAGGAGGGAGATGAATGGGGAGATGGCTCTACAGGCACACTCAATTAGTTTATAACTGTCTATTAACTTCTGGGGGTGGTTTTGAATAAACAAGAGATGAACTGTTACATCCCCCCCCCTGCTTTTTCTTTCCCGAACCGTGGGTTTGAAAAACTGTTTCTGAGGGGTTTTTATTATTATTATTTTCACCCCCTGCTTCTTAATGACTCGACTCGTGTGGTGCTGGCAGGACCTGCAAGTTATAAAATGCATTTTTTTTTGTCCAAGAAGCAGCTCAAAATATTTCAGGTGTGGGTGTGTGTGCAGAAGAGCTCTTGGAGTACAGTTCAGAGCTACTCTGCCTGTTGTTTAGAATCATAGAAGGTCTGGGCTGGAAGGGACCTCCAGAGGTCATCTAGTCCAACCCCCCCACCATAAGCAGGGACATCTCCAACTAGATCAAGCTACTCAAAGCTCCATCCAGCCTGATCTTGAATATCCCCAGGGATGGGGCCTCCACCACCTCTCTGGGCAACCTATCCCAGTGGTCTATCACCTTCACACTGAAGAATTTAGGACCTGGTTTAGCAGCAGGGAGTGGGATGTGCCCCTGGGCTGGTCACAGTGACTCCCCTGGCAGATGAAGTGGTGTGAGCAGTCCCAAAATGAAAATAGAATTACTCTGCCTATCACCCTGTGCCCCAAACCACTTTTAGCCCCCCCAGACACTTTCAGGAGTTAAGAGCTGATGCATTAGCGTGCCTCTGACTAGGAAAACTTAAAGCACGTTGGATTTTTTGTGCTAGATTATGTCCTGCTAAAGTCATTAGGGGCAGATTTCCATCTAATTTGCATCCTAAAAACGTATAGGTGATAGAAAATGCTACTATCCCTGGCTTCTATTTCAAAACATTGGAGAGGGATGATGTCCAGAGAGCCCTGGGCTTCCCTTGTATTCTTTTGTGATATTTTTGCCTCTTATTTAAGATTCCTAGTAAGAAATGATCTAAAGACCTTGCTTGAGCTGTTCCACATGACCCTTCACAATAGGTGTTCAAGCACCTCATCAGTGAAGGTCTTGCCACTGCTGAATCTGAAATCCAAAACACTGGATAAGGGTCTAGAGCCCAAGTGTGGTGAGGAGCAGCTGAGGGAGCTGGGGGTGCTGAGCCTGGAGCAAAGGAGGCTCAGGGGAGACCTTCTGGCTCTGCACAGCTCCTGACAGGAGCCTGGAGCCAGGGGGGGGTCGGGCTCTGCTCCCAAGGGACAAGCAGAGATGGCCTCAAGTTGCGCCAGGGGAGGTTTAGGTTGGAGCTGAGGAATAATTTCTTCCCCTGGAGGGTTGCCCAGGGCTGTGCCAGGCTGCCCAGGGCAGTGGTGGAGTCCCCACCCCTGGAGGGGTTTCCAAGCTGTGGAGATGTGGGGTGAGGGACACGGGGCAGTGGGGACCTGGCAGTGCTGGGGGAATGGTTGGACTGGATGATCTGAAAGATCTCTTCCAACCAAAACAATTCCATGGTTGTATAAGTCCCAGAAGCCTTGTCACTACACGATTGCTTGGAGTCCAGCACTTTTACAAATAATCCTGAATCAATTTTAAATGATATTTAAACTTCTCCTTAATTTCTTATCTAAGTTGAAAGCCACAGGATTCTTTTGAGTCATTGCCCCAGTGCAGTGCTGAGGCCACTCTGCCCATCTGTTGGGTCATCTCAAAAGGGAAGTTAAAGAAATTTGAGGGCACTTTAAAATTTTACCTTATTTTTAGTCTTCTTGCTGTTCAGCAACTCGTGCTACTCAGAGGTGCAGTCAGGAGAGGCAGCTGGGGAATGCTGGGGACCCTAAGGAGAGCTGGGAACACAGCAGAGGACAGGAAATCCTTAGAAGGTTCAACTCCATTAGTTGTACTGCTCATGACTGAAGTTGTTTGGAAATGCAAAGCTTCCATTTTCTGGATGAAGCCTCCATCTAGGTAATATCCTCCTGAAATCCTTCATCTGTTGGCCAAATGCAGGAGTCTTCTCCATCTCCTGTGTGAAGAGCAACGCTGCTGTCAGCCTGCTGCTAACTTCCTTCCAAGATCCATTCTCCTGCTGAGTGCAGTGGTTCCTCTCTGTCCATTCATGATGGAAGTTTTAATTAGTAGAACTCCATGAAACATTTAAAACTCCTCAGGTGAAGTATTATTAAGAAAGTGGATAAATAGCATGAGGGTCTGATGCTGTGTAGGAACATCAACCTTGTAGATCACTGTAGTGGGGGAAAAAAAGACCCAAAAGAAGTGGCAGAGGCAAACTGAGCTGGGGTTGCAGAGGAGAGGTGAGATGTCCTTATCACCTGTAATTCTTCCTGTGTCAGAGTGTTATTACAAGGTCATTGCCCACTCTTTTTTAGTTATTTATACTGTTGCAGTGTTTTGAAGACACTATTTAGTCAATGTGTGTCCCTAGTGAATTGCAGAGACCTCCACTCCTTTGTTTTCAAGCTACTGTGGAAGAAATTAGCACAATGCTGTTTTTATCCAGTGTGTGTGAGCTTAAAGGTTCATTAGTGACTGTCACAAATTTCCCCCCAGCAGAGGGGACTGTCATTCCATGCACTGACCTGAGCTTCTGGGTAAAATTAGCTCTTGGAAGTAGAACCATAGAATCACAGAATCATTTTGGTTGGAAGAGACCTGTAAGATCAAGTCCAACTATCCCCCAGCACTGCCAGGTCTCCACTGCCCCGTGTCCCTCACCCCACATCTCCACAGCTTGGAAACCCCTCCAGGGGTGGGGACTCCACCACTGCCCTGGCACAGCCCTGGACAACTCTTTTGGAGAACACATTCTACCTCCTGTCCAACCTCAACCTCCCCTGGTGCAACGTGAGGCTGTTTCCTCTTGTCCGTGGTGCAGCCCTTGGGTCATCTTGTCATTAGAAGGATTCCATTAATGAATCTATTGAGTGACTAAGTGTAATGGACATTATTAGAGGTCACATTTTTACATTGGTTGTGCAGCAGCAGAAGCCCATTAGCTCCTCAAAAGAGGCAGCACTCCTTTCTCCAAGGGTTTGAGCTGGTCTGGGGTCCTTGTTGACTTAACCCTGCACTAACATCAACTGTAAAGAGTTGTCTGTAAATCAACTGTAAGGAGTTCCTTTGAAAGAGGAACCTCTTTAACAAGTTGTCTAGATAGGCTGGGAAATGTCAGTCTAGTCAAAACAGTTGTTTGACATCTGAGTTTAAAATGGTTCTTGAGTCAAAACAATGTCAGAGAGAAGTTGCCACGTTCTAGTTTATGAATGTGATGTATCTGTACCTTTAGAGACCAGCCACCCCACCATACACATTTTTGGGTGCTGTTGTGTATCTCAACAGCCATGATGACCATCTTATGGCTTCCTTACTCTAATCCAGTGCAAATTACACCAACACTTGAGCCAAAACATTAGAAGAACCTGTCCCACAGCTAATTCTGTGCTATTTTAGAAGCATTCCTACTCACTGCACTGTTTTTTTTAAAAATTTAAAAATATTTCAGCAGTTGAAGAGGGGTTGGAGCTGGATGATCTTGAAGTGCCTTCCAACTCAAACCATTCTATGATTGGGTGATTCCATTCTGTTTGAAGTGCTGGGCTGTGCATTGTCAGAACAGCAGCCATCAGAACCACTCAAATTGCCAATCCCATACTTTCAACCATGTAGTCTTTTAGTTGTTGGGGGTTATTCCCTTCTGAAGAGTGGCCCAGTGCCTGGTAGCTCATGTTGACACATGTAGAATCCTTCTGATGGATGATTTCATCAGGGGAGGAACTGGGGGACATTGTTTATAGCTCTCACTTTGCTCCAAAGGAGTTTTACCACCCAGGCTCCGTTCAGAAGTTTCAGATTTTTCCTTTTCTGAGGATAAAAGATGGCTTTCTGTCTTTAAGGGTACATTTTCACAGAAAATAGAATTAAATGTGAGGGAATAAAAAGCATTCATGAGGTGTAGGCTTACAGGTAGCGTGGCTCCACACAAAAATCCTGATTCCTCAGTCTTTGGATTATCCTACTGCTTGTGGGTGGCAAAGCTCTGAGTGAAAATCCTGTATTATATGCAATCATTAATTAACATTCTTGTTAAATATTATTGTGGCTGTAACACTGGTTCTTTTTTGAGTTAAAGCTGTATTAGAAAGATTCAGAGAAGCTTTTCTTGGCACCTTTCTTACATCTGTTAATTAAGAAAGCCTTTGGTGTTAATAGTTTGTCAGAATTAGAAATGAAGGGATCTAAATAAATGGATTTGAAATGTTCTCACCTAAAGCTACCACAGGCCATGGGTGTCTCAGCTGCCCTTCCCACAGGGGTGTAGAGAGCCCCTGAAGTGGATTAACCAACCTTCTTTGCCATCCAAGCCTCCTATGAACATCTTCATGAGGAGCTGTTGAGTGCAGGATGTGAAAGCCCAAGGAACATACCTGCTAAGGGAATCACAGAGTCACTGTGCTTGGAAAGGACCTCTAGGACCATCAAGTCCAACCTCCATCCCTACATCTCCCTAACCACTAGACCATGGCCTCAAGTGCTACAGCTGCTCATTTTTTAAACCCCTCCAGGGATGGTGTCCCGGGGTTGGTGCCCCCCCCAGCCCCTTGGCCAGCCCCTTCCAGTGCCCAACCACTCTCTCAAGGAAGAAATTCTTCCTAATATCCAACTGAAACCTCCCCTGGTGCAACTTGAGGCCATTTCTTCTTGTGCTATCATCAATAATTTGGGAGAGGAGGCCAACACCAGCCTCACTCCAACCTCCTTTCAGGTCGTGGTGGTGCAGTAGAGAGAAGCAGGGGCTGGACAACTTCAGAGCTGTTTATAAAGGGGACAGGTGACAGTTTCCCCCAGAAGCTCTGTTCCTCTGGGTGGGATAAGACTGGATGGAGGGTGCAGCTGCTCCTTAGACTGATCCTGGACTGATCCACCTCACGAGGTCTCAGCTGAACCCCTCTCTCCTGCAGTCCCAGCTTTGGATTACCAGCAGCCCATCTGCCAGCGTGCTTCCAGCTGCCAATGAGGTGATAGATACCCAGGCCTTGGGAGGGCACTGGGGTGGTTTCTGAGCTGCATGCTCCTAAAGCTCCACAGCTTAGTGCCTCCCTTCCCACAGAGAGCTCAGTTAAACCAGTGCACTGCCAAGAACACCGTGCTCCGGGTGCATCTTCACACATCCTTCTAGTCATTCTGCCCTCCTTGAGGGGATGGCCCAATTCCAGCAGCCCCTTAGGGAAAAAAAATGAGTTTCTTTCTTCCATGACTGAGTATTGCCTGTTCTGAGATTTTAGTCAGTGACTTTTGTCAAGGCAGATCTCTTCTGATGGAACAGAAGGAAGATAGGCTCCTAAAATTCTGATGGAAACCCTCTGCAGTTGGGTGTTCTGAGCTGCTGAGTGTGTTGAATAGCACAAAAGTCTTGAAGGAAAGGATTGCTGTTCAAGTGAGGAGGGGTAGGACTGTGGTTTGGACATCAGCATGAGCATGGAACCCTGTCTTCTGTAGAAGACAACATCCCCAGGAAGCAAAGAAGAACCTCCCACTGCAGGGCTTAGGGAGTTTGTCTCCTACCAGAACATCTGGACTCAGACAATGGAATTTTCCATCAGCAAAAAGCCTGGGGCTGGTTTTTTGTTCTGCTCCTGAGGAGTGGATGAGTTCTGTTAGATGGAGCCCATCAAAACCTTTGCTTTGGGTTCTGCACTGCACCA
>NW_008629225.1:0-24557 GCF_000691845.1 Merops nubicus
GGGGGTGGGGTGGGGGTGGGGGCTGTACAATACATGCCTCTCCAGAAAGGGCAAAGCACATTCCAGTGGGTTCTCTGCATTTCTGGGGGAGGTCAGAAGGGGAAAAGGGTGAGGAGAGATTGCAGGCTTTGCTAGGATGCACTTTTTACCCTACACAACCTTGTATTTAGATTAAATGCTCAAAACTTCAGACTCCGGATCTTATTCTGGCCCTAACTCTCCAGGGCATTCCCAAAATGAGTGGTATTTATCTTTCTGCCTAGCCAGACTGGGCTTACTCCTGTAAGTGCTGATCAGCCTGAGAAAAAGAGGAAGAATTAGTTCTTACCTCTACTATGCTGGAAATGGCTAAGGCTGCAGTGAGTATTTAAAGTGGTGAGCAGTTATTCAGATGTTCTGTCCGTGATTATTGCTGGGGACCCACCAGTTAATATTTGGTACTAAGGACATATGATTTTGCATAGGCAAACCTACCACTGCTAGCATTAAGACTGAGACTAATTTTCTCCAAAAGAATTTAAGGTTCAGGAAGTTATTACTAATCAGTCCTGAGTCTTTACTAAAACTGGATCCTAAATACCGTATGTCCTGGAGGGGTTATTGGATTCCTCTGAATTCCCTAAGTGACCCAAATGTTGTCCATATATTTTTTGCATAAAGACTCTGAACATCAGAGTCCTTCTAAGGAGGAACTCAGGATTTAGCAAAACAACCTGTTCTGCCTGACATTTTAGGATAGGACAAACATTACATACAAAGCTTTGGACCCGGTCCATATTGAATCTCTCCAGGAAATGGGAAAAGCAGGCTGTAAGCACTGCAATTACTTTAGCTTTCCATCAGGAAATTTCATAAACTATTGTAAAGGCCATGCTAACACCAATCAACAAAAGTAGATGCCTATCTTGAGCTTGAAGTTTTGGGATGAATGGAGTTATCTTCCCTGTAGACAAGGCCAGGGATACTTTTGTATAAATATGATAACAAACAGGTAGGGTGTTTTGGTACTTATTAACATAAAGAACAATAGCAATTCTAAAGCCACTAAAAGATCAGTATTAGTTCTGGGAAATGTTCAGTAAGTATAAAACCCAGGAAAATTAAATAGCCCAGATTGCGTTTAGGTGCATTACTGAAAAGTGTTCAGTTCTGAGAGGAGTTACATGAGAAGGCTCTTAACTTCTATTTCAGAAGTGATGAGGTTGTGCTGACGATGTACAATGCATCTGTAGCTGGAATGTACCATGCCTTGGCTGGAAGACTGCACTGGACTTATCTCCTACGTTCCTTTGGAAAACATGTTTGGAAGGGAAGACGTCTAACCAAAGAAGGGGAAGCCTGGTCAGGGTGATCTCAGGGACAGAACATGCAGGTTACAGGAAGCAAAATGTTGGTCTATACACAAAATTCTGGGGATTCATTTGTGGATCAGAAAAAATTAGCTAGTAATAGAAAAAGAAAAAAAAAAGATAGAAGTGAAGCCTTTGCAGACCTTAGTAGAGATTTTTATTTGGTAAAGGCTAGTGCCCCTGGACACCACCCCCTACCAGGATTCTGAGCCTCTGGCTTAATTGTACTTAGGGAGTTTCACAAAGAGGCATTTAAGCTTTGAATTTTAATCAATATTTGTCACAACTTGCAGCTGGATTTTCAGAGCAGTGAAACAGCTCCCTTCAGCACATAAGAATTGAGTGCCTTCTCTTTGAAGCAAAACAGACTGTAAGGCATAGGTCTGGCTGCCAGCTGTGCAGTCTATGTCAAGCCACTCCAGAAAATGCTTATGCCCTATTTGACAATAAATGACTAACTCATTGCATGAAGGTCTGGAAAAGCCTTTTACTGCCTGAAACATCAAAAGAGCTAAAGAACCGCAACTGGAGCTAGAGACACTTAAGGAGATGACAAGATTTTGTAAAGGAAATCCTGGTATTAGACTTAGAAGAGGTTTTGAAGAGTGCTAAGCAATTTTTTTCTCTACTTGGTCAATACAGAGCTGCTTGAACAGAAGCAGAGTTCTTTGGACAATCTGGGTCCAGCAATTTCTTCTGGGGCTAGGAAAATCATCTCCATTCTTTTAAAAAATCTAGCTGTTAATAGTCAAATCTAGATGTCCTAAGTTGAAAATTGGATCCTAAATGTTTCCACATAAAGCTACAAAGAATGATTTATTACTTAACATTTAGCAAATTATTCCTCAGAAAAGCAAAACTTAAAATGTATAACCATTGCAGCCTTTATTTCCAAAAACTTAGAGTAGATCAAAGGACTGGGAATAGAGGCATCTGTACTATCAAGGCTTCTTTGAAGAACTGAGCCAAGAGAGACAACTTTGTCCAATTAAAACCCCCCACATTTAAAAAAGGAGACATTTTTACAAAAAGCCCCTTGTTCGGCAGCTTTAATGATAAAGCTGTATTTTCTCATTTTTTGTTTTCAAGTTACATTTTAAAATGCTGCTGTTGAAAGTAATTCACATTTCTGTATGTGTTCAAGAGCAAGATAATAGATGGTAAATTAGGATCTAAGGCTGCATTGCTTTCCTCAGGTTAATGCTAACCTCTGGAACTTCTATGCCTTCTACCACTCTTATCCTTGCACTTCATCAAGCCGACAGTTTATCTCCTCCCTAACTCCTTGAACCCCACGTTATTTGATACAACTGTATCAATATATCTTGTTATTAACCAGCTGTACCAGCTGCTGCTTCTGGCCTAGTTCTCCAGCTATACTGTTGATGCACTTCAAATGTTCAGGATTCCCTGCTGGCCTAACCACACACCCCTCCTTATTTGGGATACTTTTCTTTCTGTATTTTTATGCGCTGTAATTGCAAAACCAGGATGAGGCCAGGATTGGTTTGGTTTTGTACTCTGATCTAAGGAGAATGGGACCCAAGACTTTCAGTGCTAAAATTCAGCATGCATTTCACCATTGCATAGCCTGGGCTCCCAAATAACTGTTACCTTTTTAAGCTTTACATATCAGGTAGTGCCCTTTTAGGGTCTAGGTACTAATGACACCTACTTCTAGGCAGCTGGTACTATCGAAATATCAGTGAGAAGAAACAAATGGATAATTTCCCAGTGAACTGGAAAGTGTTCATTTTTCTGTAAAAAGCTTACCTACAAAATCGAGAAAGCTATTAAGCACTTAGCTCTGCGTCTGCTTTTAGCTTCAAGATGTGTTGGCAGCATTTCTTCCTCTGGCTAGAATATTTTGGTAGCGGAAATATACATTAAATAGACAAGGGGGAAAAAAAGCTCTGCAAAAACTTCCACTCCAGGTGTATGTCTGTACACGGAGGAACAAATGAATCTTCCCTATTTCTTGTGATTTTACCCTAAAATTGGTATTCACACAAACACAAACTAAGAGACTTTGTTCTCCCCCTCCGCCCCCCAAACTGGTTAAGTACACTCTACAGCTATTTAAAAGTTAGTGAATTTACCTCTCTTACTAATATATATAATAGAAATTACTGATGCAACAAGAAAACCTCCTAAGAGCTATAGATGCAGCATAGCTTTTCTGATTGTCTACAACTGTAGCATATGGAGAAAACAGGACAGAATGAGCAGAAGAGTGGGGAGATCGTTCTACAGGATGAAGCCCCAAGAAAGAGAAGGCAGATGGGGAGATTCTGACAGGGATCTGGGAAACTTGGTAGTTCTAGATGGTCCTTCCTGCTTGTAGTAACTCCCAAAACAACCTGTTCATTTTTTCATGCTTTTAACCTTTCTCAGAGTAATATTTTTCAGACATCCAGCCAAATGAACACTTAGCAGCCCACAAAAAACAAACAGGTTATAGATTAATAGGAATACAATACTGATTTTCAAGGCAACTCCTCATACCTACCCCCAACTCAGAATAAAAATCTGTTCCTGTGAGTCCCATCAGTTATCCTCACTAATTTAAACTGTAAAAGAAAGTATTTGGTTACCTGGTCCACTATGAAACAGACAGATCGGAACAGCCTAAGAAGATAAACTATCACTTCCCTTGCACCAGATGTTTGTACTGGCAAAAAGCTCTCTCATTCTAAATCTACAGGCACAGCTTCTTTATAGCAATGAGCTAGAAAACTATCCAATACAAAACATATTTACAGCTATCAGAGCTTAGGAAATCATAGGGCTAAACCGCCATGGTGCTCTGAATTAAAGAATTTTTCAGGTGTTTGTCATAAGCTTATTATCTTTTCACATTCCTCCAAACCAGAGTATTTTGATGCTTCTAGTGCTAAGCAGCACATCCAATATAATTGGACTGAAAGCATTCTTCCCATGCATCTCTACTCAACCGTCTCTTTCTCCTGGGAGAAGGATCTGATATGTTTTTTTGAAAGACTTCGGACTGGTGTTTCTAGTCATCCTAGCTATACCTTTTTCACATAAAGCTAAACTTACTTAATCCTATAAATCAGTCACACAGGAAGAACTCTCTCTGAATCCTGAGGAATTTTGCAAGCACAAACCAGATCCTCACACTGACAAACTCAGTATCTGCATGTTCTTTTCTATTGAGTCTGAGAAATTTTACATCTACTCTTAGGGTAATTGGAGTGTAAGAATTAAGTATTACAGTGACCTATTCAAACTGTAAGAAACGGGTGCTTCTTCCCCACTTTTCTTCCTTTCCCTCATTCCTGGCTTTTGTAGAGTCCAATACCCAGCCTCCCCAGTGGGGTTTGGGAATCTTGCAGAGATTCCCCCTGAGGTTTCAGTTCGTGACACAAACTCATGTAGAAAAACTGCAATAAATCAGGGACTCATTAGCACATCTTGGCTTATCCAGCAGTACAGCTCTGCTCACAACGTTACTCTTCTTTGGGTTTTGGATGTCAGAGTATGTTCTTTCTGCTGTAGATTATCTAGGAATAATGTTATTCCTATATCTGAAAGAAAACTGAAAGAAAACAAGCTAAAAAAAAAAAAAAAAAAAAAAGAGGTAGTTCCAATAGCAGAAGTTAAATCTTGACAGTACAAAATGCTACTGAGGAATTAACTAGCCTGGACAAAAGCCTGAAGAAATGCAGAGAAAAATACCTCAGTGACAGCTGCTGCAGTTAAAATAAATTAGACCAGAGTTAATAGAAATTTTTGATGTGTAATTTTCCTCATGCTACAAGAAGTCCTTGGGACTCCAGAACTGTGGACAAGCCCTTCAGTGTCCTTCTCAGCCAAGAACAAGTCAAAATATTTCTCAGAATTGATACAAGGGTTGCCGCAGAGCCAGGCTGAAAAGGCTAGGCCATTTCCATCCCCAAAATGAGCTGGTGTTTGGTACACTAAGGTTTTGTGTAATACGAGTTACATGTAGAGAAAAAATGTGTATGTAGGAGACTGGTACTGATGAGAAGATCACTACCAAGTAGACTGCTGATAGGTTCTATCAAATTACCATTGGAAAGTGGTAGAAAATCCTAGATAGAAATCCTGATACTGAGTAAACATAAATAAATACAACCACAACTCCTCCTCTGAAAGGGATAAAAGGGAACACCAGCCTTTTGGGCAGTATGTTAGGTGGTGTCCTCTCTTACCACTTCAGAGGATGTGAGATGCTCTTTCCTTTTGATTGTACTAATGTTTAAATGCACCAGAATCCCCTTGAGACTTCAAGCAGAGGTGTTTGGAGACAGAATGGCAATGACTATTAATCTGTCCTTTGAAGTCAATTCTCCTGCTAGGCAGCACTTGTAACTGCATCAGAAATACAATAAAGCCAACTAATATACGAACTATTTAGCTCTGAAGCACTGCAGGGGAGCCCTTTGTATAGGAGCTTTCAACATGTGAGCTAGTTCTGTCTGTCATTTGGAAAAGACAAGAAGGGATAGTGCTGTGATTCAGGCTTTTTGAGATGGATTTTTGGCAGGACTTCTTGTTTGTTTGTTTTTATGGGCAAGTTTAATACTAGCTGGAAAGTGCAGAAGCATAAAGAGAAGAGGCTGTTTTTGCAGATTTCCTTTTGAAACTTCAGGATTATTGTGGTGAAAGGCTGCTTGCTGCAGGCGAGTTTGAATCCTCTTTTTCAACATGGTGAATGACTGGAATAAAGTCTACTGTGATACAGAAGCCAAAGCTTTAAGCTGTTTATCAGAGGATGCATTATAACAAGGAAGTGGCTGGGAAGGGTATTTTCTCTGTTTTCATAACAGATTGGATTAGAAGAGAAACAGATTTCATTCTAAAAGTTAACCTACTTTAATACTGATGATAATGACGATGTTTGGGTGTATTTCAGAAGCACAGGTAAAGATAATATGTCCATGAATAAAGCTGAGGAGCTGGGCACCAGAATTCTTCAGGTCCATTCAGATTTTAAGGACTTTCTGACCGAAATTCAGGATGACGGACTTCTGCTACTGATTAATTCTGCTTACCTCATTGGTAAGCTAGGTGGCCTTGGCACCCTTTCTGCCTTATCTTCACACCATGATAAGATAACATATCTCCCACTATCACAAATGTTTAATTGCTTTCTTTTTTAGACAAGATGGAAAAGAAAACAAATTGTGTTTGTTTTGTTTAAAAAAAAAAAAAAGCAGCAAACAACAAGTTAATATTCATAGTCCAGAGCAGGTCAGATTGCTGTGGAATCACTATTTAAAGAGATACATAGTCATACACTTGAACAGGTTTTACGTATGACTGCTTACTGTATTATCGGAAATATTTACATTTAAATTTTAGGGTCCCTGTTAGAAAATCAACTAAAAGATGAGTTCGCAGAGCTATTAACCATCCTGTCTGAGCTTCATGGTTTAGCAATTCACAGGAGCATAACAATCTTGAATACCTGTGAAATGAAAGTTAACCGCAGATCAAGTCTAATAGGATGGAAAGTTAATTAAAAGAAACTAAAATATCTTATCATATCAGGCTTTCCTCTACTACGAAGTAAGACATTATATGGTTAGATTTTAATAGGAAAGTCTATTACTTTCTCAGAGACTCTTTAATTTTCTTTATCTGTATGAGCCACAAAATTTTCTCATGCAGATTATTTTTTTTCTGACAAATTCATTATTCCTATTCATATTCTTATTCTAATTGTTGGTCTTAAGCACAATCAAAGCAGACATGCCACTGGAAATATTATGTTAAATGAATAAACATTTATTTGGGTAATTCCACTATTGGCAAAACTTGCAGCTTTGAACTTTGTGAATGAATTAAAAAAGGTATTCGAATTCTAACCTTAGCTCCCTGAGATTTACCGGTTTATTAGGGTATTAATGAACAGCACTGTTTTGAAGATAGAAGAAAAGTTTCACTTCCAAAAGACTCATTATAAACACTTGAGCCTGTCTGGGTTCTTTCTTGCCTTTTGCAAAAGGACATTAAACAAGGACAGGCACATAGACCGACATTATCCTGGAGAAGAACTGGTAGATTAACAGTGCTTAAACAATGCATACTAGTTTTTCATGGTAAATTTCAGTGTTTAATGCAAAGTGGCATCTTTTCACAACTTTCCATGCCACTGAGTTATGCATCAACCAGAAGCCAAACTATCAACTGCTTGATTTCTACTACCTGTTACACAGGTACATGCAAAAGACACTCTCCTTCCTAGCTTCTAATCATTGCAGGTACCTCACTCTTGGATAGGTGAATGTTCCATGTTTTCAGAAGTTTGTCTTTGCTTGTTTATTTGTTAATGAAGCCATACAAGACATTCAAATAAACAACTTTGATGTAAGTTGCCATTGCAACATAGCTCAATCACAATTCCTTATTATTATCTTATTTCACTGTCTGGTAATTTAGTTGTTTAGTTAACCTCAGCTGAAAAAATACAAAGAAAGGGAACCAAGTGACAGTTCAAACACATAACTACAAGGAGAAGAATTCAGCACAAAAGCACTAAGCTTTGGGATAAGATGATGGCTGTATGTGCTCTGTCTTCATAGGTAGGCTGGCAGTGCATGGAGTTAACTGGAAAAGCACTTCAGTTTTGCTCTTTCCTCAGTTTTATCTTTCTCTTAAAAAATGCATTCCACTCCAAAAATTCTGCCATGGAGTTCCATGCTTAAGTCTCAGTGGATGCATTTCCAACTTGACAAATACCTGATCTATTTCCAGCTCTAAAGGTATTCTTCATACCAGCTCCGTGCCAGCCTGAGTTTGGGATCTGAGAGTCAAGTTCCTATCAACACCACTCGTAAGGAAACACATCAACGTATGCCCTCAGTGACCTTGTAGCTACCCTATTGCCTTCAGTGGTTCTACAGAAATATGACTGACTGAACTTGTAAATTGGATGTAGCTAAATGACTCCAATGGAGAAATGAGAAATGAATTGGAACTCAGCCACAAACCCCAGTGCCGTGTGGGTTCCATAGGGACCAACAGGATACAAAACCATTAAAAACCAGTGGACTGTACTCTGAAAGCAAACATGTATTTTGGCAAGAATGAGTAAAGACTGTTTGCTTATCTACAGCATTCAGGTATAGCTGTGGGTGAAACAGTTTCTTTTGCTTTAACAAATACGCATTTTCATACTGAGTTTTTTTTTTTTCAGAAACATTTCCTCCCGTTTATTAGTGAAATTCTTTCAACCTCAGCAGTAGTTTTTCCTCCTCCCACCTCTGCAACTGTTGTGTGCCCTACAAATCCTTTTCTCCATGTGTATCTCAAAACTTCTCTGTGTTTCTCTCAATTAAAGCTTGCTAGTGAGCCAACTAAGGAAGCATCCTTCTAACCTCTCTGGTTCTGATATTTATAAAGTGGAGATAAAAGTATTCATCCCTCTTGCTAAAGGTCTGGAAAGCTTCATTTTAAGTCCTGCAAAACATTTCTGATATCTGAAATAAACAACGCTGCTGGAGAACTAACAGTACCTGACATACAGGGCTGGGTGTGCTGTCAGATAAGAGCAAGAAGATGCAGAACAATATCAAGTGCAGAAATACAAATGGAAGTTCCAATGATTTTAAAGAAAAAATATATTTACTAAGCAGAAGGAGGGCTTGTCACTGCTCTCTTTAAGAATACTAATGTGCAGAGTGAAGATGCACCAACTGGGCTCAAAAAAGTAAGTTAAAATGAGAAGCTGCCTGATCTCAGAAAACCGACAGGCGTTGCTTGTGTATTTAAACCACACAGAATGGAATAGAGCACTGCACTGAAATAGAGTAAAAAATGCAGATGATACCTTATAAAAACAAGCTGTTGTAGTCTACAGCTGAGCCTTGGAATGCTCTGGATAAAGTCTTTCCTCTATGTTAAACCATATAGATTTTTTTTTTTTTTTCCCCAGACTGTAATTTAAGGTTGAGCTAATTCTATATAGTGACTTTTTTTAACATGTGACTATACATACTCAGCCCTAATCCTACAAACTGCCAAATACTTCCTACTTTTATTAATTCCAGTGAAAATTGAGGACACTCAACATCTCATCAGGCAGCCAGTTTTTCCAGCCACACAGCTTTACAGTGGTCAGTGTAATTAATAATTATGCATGCAATGCATATATATGGGAATCTGTACACAATTCTTTGAATTTTTTGACCATGAAAGTATTTAATTTGCATCCAAGTTCCAAACTGCTATGGAGATCCAAATGCTGACTGCTTCCTTTTCCAAAAGAAAAATCAACATCCTGTTCATAAATACTCTGGACAAAAGGTTTGGAAGAGAGTTATAAACAAGGGAGGAATGTGGTGAAAAAGTTTTGCTGTTGGTATTTTAAGCCTATTATCAAATATAGTCTCCCAGGAATTTCTTGTGCAAACAATTTTTTTTTTTTTCCAGGCATGTAATGAATTTCCTAATTCATTGTTTCTGATCTGATGTTCAGTTCTGGCAAGCTGTCTTACACCTGAAACTTAAGATGATGATTTGCTGCTCACCTGCAGTAATTTTACACTTATAGTAATGCTTGCATGCATTATTGCTAACTTAGATTAGCACTAAGTGAGAAGCAGAGCATGTGCGTCATTAGTTACAGTAGAATCACAAAGACCCGAAATGTGACATTCGGGCCATCTCCTGGGGACCAGTACAGGATATTACCAGCACTCGATTTTCAGACCAAAGGTATTTACAAGAACCATCTGACATCTTCCATCATATTATGTAACTGAATAATACTTATGTTTTTTATATACACACACACACGTATACGTACTATTACATACATATAGATGTTTATGCATGCACATATATACATATGCATACATATATATATTTTCATATTTTTCCCCTTAATTCCTATTTCCAGCACCTTTCCCAGTGCTCCAGTTACAGATGCAGAGCTCAAATTTCCTGGATTTTATAAAAGGAAACTGCATTTCCCATCCTTTAATCCTCTGATGCAGAGAATCTCTTTCCTCCACACCAGTTCCCTATGCTTATTAAGCTTTCTGACTATTTTCAGAACTCAGGCTGTGTATAAGCAGAGGCTTCACAGTAATGGTGCAGAGAGATAACAGTGCCTTTCTATGTGGCTTTGTCTCTGCTACCCCTGAAATGATGTGTATGTTTCTATGCATTTCATTACCAGAAAAGAACAGCACAAGACAAAACAAAGGAGAAACTTGATAAAGAACTGCTGTTCAACAAGGAACAACGATCATTGCTCTAAGCTGATGTCTAAAATCCTTAACTTCACTGTAGATAGCTCAATTGTCTTGTTCTGCATTTGCTGAAATCTCCCTTGAATAAGAAAATTAATGTAATATGACACACCGCAGTAAAAGCTGTCATTGCCCTAACATGACTGGATCCCCAGAAAAATGACCTCCTGAAGTGTGTGTCTGACAGGAGATTTAAGAAATCTATAGGATCAAAATGCAACCTTTGTTTAAAAGTGAAGGAAAGATTAACTGAGGTTTGAAAGTGAAAGAAAAATTAAGACTCCAAGGTCTTATTTCAAGTCCTGCCATTCAGACAGTCCTTAAGGGCTTGGTCCACAAAAGGATTAACTACCTCTTGTCAGCGTATAAATCTAAAATTTAGATCTTTGAAGCAAGCTCTCAGCTGTACTAATATCCACAAAGCTCTTCTCAGCTGCTAGAAAAATTATGGCAATATAGGCATAAAGCATTGTTGGAACTATTGGACATTGAAACATGCAGCCATCTCCAGAATCCAACTGTTAAAGCTCATTTTAAATAAGCATGTTGATGTGTAGCTGGCATCAGAGATTAAATCCCAATAAAATACAAAAACTAATATAGATTTTGTAGGGTTTTTAAGGCAGAAGCAGTAGGTATCAATATCAATTGCTATTCCAAACATCATAAAGCTAGGCCTTCACAAAAAGTTAATTTTAAAAAGTACTCCAAATGGCTGTTACCTCATTTGGTGCTCAGACTCCTAATTAATTAGCTTTAATGAGAGAAAAGCAAATTTGGTATGGAAAAAGAAACAAAACTGTTCAAGTTCCTCAGGATATTTAAAATATTTCTGTGTGAACATAGTGTTCTTACACGAGGAGTGCCAAGCCTGGCAGCTCTTAAGAGTTTCTTAAACTATCTGAATTGGCAGCTCGTGTTTGGACAGTTGCCACCTACGAGACAGGCCAACAGAAGCCTTGCAGCTTGTCATCAGGAAGGAAAGGTCATCTGGGAGGCAAAGAAAACAAAACACCAGAAGAATAACAGATCTACCAGTTCAACAGTGAATGAGGTATAGATGACCAAGATTCATTTTTCTTACGCTATCAGTTCCTTGTGTTTGCTGTAGAAAGCACTAGGGGAATGCTCATTCTTCAGCAGAGAACTGTGTAACTATCTTTCCAGAGGAAGTAAGATAGGGAACAAACTACCACACCAGGTTTCCACTCTATTCCTACATGGAGGAAGAATTACTACGATCAGAACAAGCTAGACACACAAATGTCTGCTTTCATCTTTAAACAATCCTGTTATTAGAATAGAGGTGCTCCAGGCACAACATTTGCAGTTTGTTTTACCAGCTGTTTCTAAAAAAAACTGCCTTAGTGAAGGATATTTTTTCCCTCTCTCTCCAGAATAGTTTTTGTTTGCTTCTTCTTTCCAAGGGAAAAGTGATAGCTATGGAAAACGGCATATGTGGGAAAGATCACACAGCTTCAGGGATGGACTTTTACCATTACTATTCAAAATATAATGAAAAGCTATGAATGCAACAACTATAGATGCTGAAATATACTGGCCCAATTCCGTTGATAAATGTAATAAAAGATTTTATTTTCCTAACACAATTGGTACAGAGCTAGTGACAGATGTTTCCTATGGAAAAAAAGTATGATTTAATGTTCTGGAGACTCTAACTGGGAAGAAAGGAAGCTGAAAACCTGAAAAGGAGTAGTAAAATGTTCCCAAGTTAGTTAAAGATGAAGGCTACTAGTCATATTTTCAGAAATGAAAAAAAAAAAAAAAAATTAGTGAAATCTGCACCAAATACTTGTGACTACAAGACTTAAGTCTATTTTGTTTTATAATAAGATACTTAATTAGAATGAGAATTTTTAATTTTTCTAATTTTTTTTTAAGCATCAATTTCAAAATGAAGAGGCATTTTAAGACCAAAGATGAAATTTGCATTTTAGGAGTCATAAAATATTTTCTTGTTTTGGATTTAACAGACAGTTCAGAGGAAAACAGATGAAGCCCCCACAGTACTTTGCCAACACCAGATCTTCACTTTTTATTAAAAAAAAAAAAAAAAAGAACTAGGGCACAAACATTTTCATACCTCTCAGTCTCTGTATTCCCATTGGGCTTATATGGCATGTTTAAGCATGTGAAGTAGAGAGTTTCAGACAAACCTGAAAACCTCTCAGTTAACTTCTTGGAAAATAAAGCTCAAAAGTCATTCAGCATTTCATGCTAAGAGGTCACTCATTCTCCTGCTATGTGGGGGTATGTCACAGTGTTTTTTTTTCCAGGGGAAGGCTGCACATCAACCACTGGAATAAGGGCAGATCTGGTAGTATGCCTAGTCTGCTGTATAAAAAAGTGTTTGTTCCAGATATGTAACATACTCCTGCTACACAGTGAAGTCCCTTGACTTTCTCTCCATCTGTCAAACCCTCTTTAGTCCTCCTCACAACTCTGAGAGTCCCCAGTTCCTTGCCAGAGATAAGTGATTCAGAACCTCACTAAAAGCACCTTCCAGCTCTGAGTTCAGATGTGTGCCAGAGAGATATGTCCCTGTTTCAGACCATCTCAAACCTGAGACCCAAAGTCACCTGCACTCAGAAAACACCGTCCCCAAAATGCTGGGATGTACTGTCTGCTTTCCGAGTTATACAAAAGTATAACTGAATTAACAGAACTTAACAGGAGTATGAGAAGGAGGATAAGGCAAGACTATCTGTTTGCTCCACATTTGCTTGCAAATATTCTGCTCTTCTATTTCAGTTCCCCAAAATGCTCCTTTTAGCCAGAGAATAAACATAGCGTTAACAGATGTATAAATACATACACGTATAAAAAAAGCTCAAAATTGCTTTACACTTCTGCTGTCCCACAAAGACAGAAAACTTTTTCCCCCTTTCTGATGCCTCTGACATTTTTTGTTCTGATACTGAGGAGACATGTTGGAATGTCTTGTTGCTCTAAAAGAAGCTGATTTTGTAATTGTTGAGATTTTGTGTTTGTCCATAAAATAGTTGTAGTTCCTCTTGAATGGCAGAAGAGGAGCTGATGATCCTTATGACACCAACCCATGGGACCAAAAAACTTAAGTTTTTATAAGACTTAGCAGAGATAGAAAAATAAGTCTTTGAGTGTAGCTCTTTCGTAAAGTTTTAATAATGTATTTATTAGCACAATGAAATTGCAGAATAAAATATGTTGTCAAATTAGTGGACATTTGAGATTTCAAATCAGGTCGGTCCGATTATTTTTTTCACGTCTATCCCCAGTTTCAAACTTGTGTGAGCTTTGTCTCCTGCTCCTCACACAGCATTTAAGGTACGTCTTCACACTTCAGGTCACTCAGGAACTGGGATTCCCAGCTGCTTACAGCTGGGATAAAGCACTGAATTCCAGCTCTTGTGATTACTAAATTGGAACTGAAATAGAGAAGCAGAATGAAAGCAAGGTTAAGAACCCCTTTGACATAATTATAAGCTTTGGTATCTCATGATCTCCTTGGGTTGAAAATGGAAATAAAATAGGTTTTCCTGCTCTACTGAGGTATTATTCAAAGTGTTGTACTGCATGTGAACATCAGTACCTTTGGGCTTCTAATACACAAGGCACCTTCTTCACATCTAGGTATGATAACAAAAAGAAATATACAATAAAACCCTTTAGAAGCAAAAGGGTATCTTCCTAGTATCTGTAAATGCTCAACATATTTTCTCCCTAACAGACGTTATATGTCTTACAGAAATCATATAGTTTCTTCTTGTTTAATCGGTAATCTTCATTAATCAGTTGCCATAGGTATTTAAGTGTTTACTATCCATGCATTTGCTTTTAATGCAAAATCTGTTCCTGAGTCATGAGCTATCTCTTCTCATCCACCAAATGTGTCATTGGCTATTTTTTCTTTCTTTCCCATATATTTTATGAAGCTGAAAATCAAAGCTAACAGGGACAAAAAGCAAGTCCCAGCAGGTTGCAAATATCATGTCTTAGTATTTTAGACATGTGTCAGCTTGATAACATAGACACAGTACTAGAGGGATTGCCAGAATGTGACAGTGCACATGGCTTTGATTTTAGAGAACATGCTTTAAAAAAAGACTAGAAGGCAGCAAGGGCAAGGTAGCCAGACTGTGCATCTGATTCTGATCTTCTTCTGATCTTAAATGCAAAACCAGGGAGAATTACAACGGCGAAGGCAGACTGGAGAAACTGTGAAGGTTTTGAAGAAAAATTCTGGTCAGGATGCAACTTCAAGTGATAGAAGTGCTGATATAAAAGGTCTATATATCGCAGTCCACTCATGGCATTAATTTATGCAGGCTGAGCATGGCTCATTCCACTGCATGTGTTAACTACAGAAAAAAGGAATATTTAATGAAAGTAATGTTACACCAATGTTCCCTGACATTAAAATAGTTGGCTTTTGTATCCCTCACTTCTCTCTCTGTTAACAGATTAGGAGTTCTATCTACCTCATAAAAATACACATTAATGTTAACTGGCATAGCAAGTGAAGACAGCACTTAGTACTAAATAACAATAACCTTAACAATAACATAGTTTTCTTGTACATTTTTGGTAGTTAGTAGTACAGTACCATTTTGGTGTATTTGCATAGCAATTTCCAACTGAATATCAAAGTCTATTAAAATAGTAATTAAATCTCCTTCTTTCCCTTCACCTCCACTTAATTTAGCTAAGTATTTCATTTACCCTACCTTACAGGTAGGAAAATGAGCAATATAGATGTACAGTCACAGAAGGAATCAGCAGCAGAACTGGCAGCAAGCCGCACACTGGAGTTCAGGCTTTTTGTCCTTGGCTTTAACAACTCAACCCTCAGCTCTCCCCCTTGCTCAGTGATAAATGTCATGAGAGCTGAAGGCAGAAGCCTGCCCCTAAGACATAAAGCAGAAGTATGAACTATTTTAAGTGCCAGAAACCCATATACACTTAGTGGGATAAACAAGAGCACAATGGGACCTTCCACAGCATTGCTGTGCTTGCATGAGCCTCTCGCTCCCTACAGTGGAAGGCTAGATGCAGGCATTACAGAAGCTGCGTAAAGCAGACAAAAGCAACCGTTCAGCAGGACACAGCAGCTTTACCACAGCCTGGAGGTTACTGTCCTGATGCCTGAACACTTGGTTTACTCACCACAATACCCCGATATGAAGGTTACCCTGAACTTCATGACGCAAGGGGCTAAAGCTCCAATTGTTCTGCTCCAATAACCTGCCACTTGGGCTAAAACCCACGTTTCTTTTGCTGTTAGCCTCATAACATGACTGTTCTGGTCTATCTGATAGAGGGCAGCATTACACAAAACCATAAACTTGTTGATTATAATAAAATTTTACAAGCAGTTGCTTTATTTAAGCAATTGCCAAAAAAAATGCTTTAGATTCAGTAGGAATTAATAGTTGTGAAAAATGCATACAGATCTAAAATCTAAACTGAGCAAGCTTTAAATATTGATTAGTTTTTGATATGCTTAATAGAACTCAGTAATGTTTGTCAGATCATACATGAATTAAGAAAACTGAACTGAGCATAAGAGCATTGGTTCTTCTAGGTGAAGGAAAAGCCATCTTCTTTCTGTCCCTCTGCAAGTACAGGAAATGGATAAGTTAAATGAAATATTTAAATGAAATAATTCCATGTTGGAGACCTGAACATATCCCAGCACTTTCCTCTTCTGGTAACTCTTAGCTTAAACAGGTAAGCCTTATATCATGACATTGTGAGAAAAGTTCAAAGATTTCATCGTCTCATCTTCCCTCCTAAACAAATTAATTACTGCAAAAGAACTGGGATTTTAGCTAGGCTAGATGTGCAAGCATGCTTTTTTTCTGATGTTGTGAAAATTACCTGCAAGAAAAACTGTCTGCCTCTTCCTTCACCAACTTGAGCTGATCTGCTGATACCAGCTGATGTATCTCAATGCACTGAGGACTTCTGTACTGCTAATATGACTAGTGCATTTACCAAAACCAGAATTAAGGACACTAGGAAATGCACCACGTACCAGCAAAAAGATATTTTTTTCTAAATAGCGTTTCAAGTCTAAGCAGACACCTGAAAACTCAGCTTGTTTTCTTCTGTCTTACATATTATTGCACATTTATGATGCATATGGCAGAAGACAGTCCAGATGCATTTCTGGAACTGTGGCCAAGTTATACAAGTAGACATCAGCAACAGAGTTTTTACCAGTATCAATAAAGAGGCAGACATCACACAGTGACAAACAGAAGACTGACCCTAACAAGTGAAGATGCACTACTCTTAGAAGTCTTAAATATGCCCTGTATTTTCATCTCATAACTACAAATGAACCATAAGCTGTGGATTCCAGAAATACATTCACACAGATATTATTTTCAGTTACATGTGCACATTGATATTCCCTTCCCAAGCTTGCCTTTTATAGAAAGGCCTACATACTTTCCATTTAACACACAGCCTGCACCGAGCAGCGTTTTCTCTCACCTAAAGCACAGATAACAGAAGTTCTTATGCTAAGATGTCAGTATACACATACAAATTCCCTAAAAAGCTGTATAAGAAGTCACTTTAGCATTTTTCCACTAAGCCATTTCTAAGAGTAAGATGATAACAGAGTTTGAAATCTTTCCAGCTGCAAATTTTGTCTGTATTAAGAAGCTGTGTGGACTTCTTTCAACTCTCAGCCTGAAGCCTCAGGGTAACACTCAGAATGTCATTCAAAGCTTGGTGCCCCTTTGTGGACCCCCCTCGGCTGGGTGGGGAGGGGAGGAGAGGAAGGGAAGGGGAAGGGGGAAAACAGAGCAGCAGGGAGCTGAACACCAGCTTATGAACAGAGAACAGAATCACGTAACAACACTGGACCAATGGACTCCAAGACACACTGACAAGACAGATGGACACAAACGAGACGTAAGATCGCTACTGAGAAATAAAAGGAGAGCAAAAAACCCCATAAAATAAAGCAGATATATAACACTGAGGCTGCAAGAAGCAGCCGATGGTACTGGCATAACTCTTCCAAAAAGAAGAAATTATAATACAACTAAAAATTAAAATTGAAACTATATCCCCCCAAATTATACACTACAGACTTGGTCAGTTAGCCTGAATGCGTAGCTCTGATGAAACACAAGATGGCATCATCACAGCCCATGCACTGATTAATGAAGGCCATGGTTAGTTAAATCAGCTAAACTACGGCATGCCATAAAAATGATCTTGCACTGACCCAGAAATAAAAGATATGACAGATATTCTGCATTGCAATAAAATTCTTTTTATGCCATCTGCAGTTTGGAGGGCTTGCTTTGTTAGAAGATTTTTTCCTGAGAGAATGCATGGGTAAAGGGGAATCTTTTTGTCCTTCTGAGTGTTTTTTTCTCTGAACTCAATTTTTTTTTCTTTTTTTAAAAAAAAAAAGGGAAGAGGGAAAAGATACGATAAAGACTTTGTAGAAGTTTAAAAAAAGGTAGGGAGAATAGAAAATAAAAAGGAAGGAGGAATAAGAATCTTCATTCTTTCACACACAACTTTCTTAGGATATCTGAAAATGTGGACTTCTAAAGGATGGCAAGAAAAGATTTTGTTGCCTTTATTGGTTTGCAGATATATATCTCTTTCATGAGATGATGAAACCGTTATTTTGTTGGAAGAACTCCAAAAATATAAATCGAAAAGTACAGCAATGGTTTTAAAAATTAAAAAATAGCGGTATGGCACCATTACGAGCCAAAAAAAAAAAGGGAAAGAAATATAAAAGAAACTAAAATATCAATCACCAAAAATTCATGCGGCACAAGATGAGGTGAAACGACAGAAAATGTTCTTCAAATATATACAATGTATATATCTATCTATATATACACGGTCTATGTGTGTACATATCGATGGATATACCTGTATAATTTTTTTATTCTCCCTGCCCCACCCTACCCCAAGGCTAATTGGTAGATGAAACTATCAATTAAAAGTAAGCAAATAAATAAAAGGAAATTATAAAAACTCTAACAAAAAATAAATTAACATGCTTTGTCCACAAAGAAATAACAATATCATGCATCTGTCCACGCCAGCGGATGCCAGGGTTAGATGAAGGCATGAATTTCTGTGTAAACATGTGATTGGATGATAGGGGCTACTGCTGATATTGGTAATTTATTACTTTAGTATATACACATATAGATATATATGCACACTCCCTATATAGTGCATATATAGATAAAATATCCTTAAGGGTGGGGCCTTTGGAGCTTACATAGGAAAAAGCACCAATATGCTGAGAACCAAACTCAGCATAAATTCCTAATATAAAAGATGACAACAAAAATTCCTATAAGTCATCTGCATGATTGATTAGTAAAACTTGTTAATTTGTTTTTGTTTTGGCCATAAAACTGTAGCTAGGAAATTCCATCAATCAAGTGATGCTATTACACATTACACCCTGGGAAGTGCCACAGATGAATCCCTCCCCCTTGGGTCCATATGGTATTCAGCCTGTGAGGTGGGAAGCTTATTTCCTGGCATGCTCTGAGGTATGTGCCCAACTTTAAAGGCCATTTCTTGTTCCCAGCATGAGAAACAGGGCAGAACTGCTTGACAGAAGGAGAAACTGGGGGCAACTAGGCAGGACTGGGGGTAACTAGGCACTGGATTTGTGGGAGATATTTTTCTGAGGAAAGTAATGAAAATTCCCTGGGTGCTTCAAGACTGATACATTTTATGGAGGACATGAGCCAAATTAGTATTTCTCTTGTTTGGTGTTTTTTTTTTTTTTTTTTTTTGTTTCTTTGTTTCTTTGTTTGTTTTGGTTTTTTTTTGCAGTCAAGGTGTCTTAACTTCCAACATCGTACTTTTTGTACTGCACTGGCTGCTTATAGACTCTTGGAAGAGAGAATCTGCTTGCTTACTGCAAATAAATCTCTGACCCAGGCTGCCTGCATGCACATGGTTCTGCTGCTTACATGGGTGGAAGCTTGGTTTTCCTAGCCCATAGGTCAGGAGCCTGAAGTGGATGGGTACAGGCCAGTAAACTATAGATACAGACACCATGCCTGTAGGATATGTGTCTCCTGTCTATGGGTATACTCTACGAAATGCTGTGTAACTTCCAGTGCAAAGAACTGCAGATTTTGGCATCTCTATTGTTGTCTCCAGTACCTCATGGGAAAGGCTTACCAATCTGTTTAGACAATGCCCACCTTATGATATATAAAGCCTTTTGGGAAACACAGAGTATTCTCTGGGAAAAAAATCACCTAGGATATTTCTGGCCTGATAGGAAGGGAAAGTTGGCAGTTGTACCAGGGAAGAAACATGGGCTATGCTAAGCCAGAGAGCTTAAGTCCCACAGACCATTTCAAGAGGTTGCATTATTTGCTTCAGGCTAACCAGTAAGTGTTTGGGGCTTACTGTTTTGAGTACTGCCATGAGCAGCTTGGGCTATGAATCCAATCAGCTGTCCAGCAAACAGCATCTATCTTGCCTGGTGCCAGAGCACTGCACTTATGGACATGCTTGATGGGAATAAGGGCAATGGTATGAGGAGACAGCAGCAGCTGCTGTAACGAGAGCATAACTATAATCCTCAAGGCTTTCAAGTCTCAGTAAGTTCAGATTGTAGAAGTTCTTTTGCTGACTGTGTGTCCCAGTAAGAAGGACACTGCTATTAATAGGAAGCACACAGGCCAGACCTTTCCTTCCCATTCCAGAGTATATAGGGAGGATAGAAGGTGGCTAACCATCAGAGGAATAAATAGATCAATGTATTCACTCATGGTATATGATGAAGCAAAGAAAGGCGTGAGCCAAGTCAGAGGTCAGGTCATGGTAAAAGGAATAAGCCAGGTCATCGGTCCAATTCCAATCAGACAGTAATTGCCCAGGAACAGCATCATTACTACCTACATAATACTCTTTCTGTCCTGATTGTGATGTTGTCCCACCATTGCTGGGAGTCCTGCTTGCAGCAGACAGTCAGGGTGCCCTTCCAATAACTGGAAGCCTTACATAGTACACCCACTAAATAAGTAAACTTGCCCATACACTGGAAGCAGAGCCAGCCTTTATACTGTTAGCTTTAGAGGCAGGACAGCTGGCGGTGTTTTCCTAATTGGTTTTCACCCAAGGTTGGCCAGGCACTGAGAGATAAATCAAGAGGAAGATCTTTTCTTGCCTGGTTGACATCATCCAGATGTCAACTTTGATTTGGGGCTTGGGGTTTAGACCCCAGCACTTCAGGGGTCTCATTCATTTGACTGGGAAGAGAGAAATGCTTACTTTCTTCACAGTGGCACAGTGCTTCCTAGTTAGGAGTACAGATCTTTCTCTTACAAATCTTTCATTGCATGAGAGCAGTGGAGCGTCCAAAACAGCACCACAAAGCTGTGTTCAAAAGCACAAACTTGGGATCCAGGCTTCAGCTTTGAGGAACTTGAATATTTGCGCTTCAGATCTCACCAGAACAGGCCAGGGGACAGTACTGTACTTGTACCAGAGAAACGCATCATATACTGAGACAAGTTAAATTTCTGTAGAGAGAAGACAGGGACTGCTCTCCACCATAAGTAAACGTTTCTTGAGGGCAGATGAACAGTTTTACACTCTCTCTATCATTTACAGTAAGCCATTCTGGGAGAGCTAGAGATCTAAGGGTCTTGACTGCAATAAGATGAATAGCAAATATTTTTTATCTCTGAATCTGTAATAGGAGTTTCTATGTAAAATAGAAATGGGTTTTGGATTCACAGCTGTCATTGCCACCATTTGTTAGAATAATTCTTTATGTCTACATATGTGTCTATGGGGATACCTTTAGGCTATCTCAGTCAGGACAAGTCCTATGACAGCTGCTGGTTTCCAAACAAGGGGATCTACAGAAATCCCAACAGAATTCACTTTTGGAAGAGGTGCATGGTACTCAGCCTGCTACAGTGAGTGTCAAGCCAGGAAAATCCTGAGGGGAGCAGTGAGGAAATTGCCTTTACACCTCTTAAAGAGATGCAAGTGTCCAGATGCAGATCATAAGCTTACTGAGATTCAGATCTTGGATTCATAGAATCATAGAATAGTCAGGGTTGGAAGGGACCTGAAAGATACCTATTCAACAGATAGCCAGAGTAAAGTGGCAGTAAGACCTTGCAAATGGTTCTCATACGATATTTAGCCTCAAAGAGGACACGATTTTGTGTTTTCTGAACTACCTTTGAGTACACCAAAGCCAAAGTCTTCAAAATGACTCTGTAGGGTACTGCCTCTGATCCAGGACCAAGACCAGAATAGTATATTTATTTAGATCTTGGGATTTGATTCTGATCCATATGAGATCTGAAAGCTTTTGATTTGCTGGGCAACATTCTCTGCTGCCCTTGTCTTGGTTACTGCACAGCGGGTTCATAGTCATGTGTATCATATCTCACAGCTGCAGTAGTGAGTTCAGTAACCTTTGCATTACTGAACCAGCACCAAGGGTGATGGAAGGCTAAGTCTTGGCGTTTGGCAGAAACTCAAGAGCTTTAAAAGCTACACATTGTCAGAGCAACAAAAAACTCTGTGCTTGGTTAGATCATTTAATTTTCAGTTTGCTGCAAAAGGGATCAGGTAAGCCAGAAGGCAATGTAGAATACACTGACTTGTCAACAAAACAGGATGAAGCAACTTCAAATGGGCCCAATTTAAAAAAAAAAAAAAAAAAAAATTAAACTCAGAAAAATCCAAGCCCACGCACTAGAAAATACAAGCAAGATAATCTGGGTGTTTTCCTTCCACAATGTATAAATTTAAGAACTAGATCTTGGTATATGGCCAGAACATTGACTTGGCTGGTGAAGTGTAAAGGAAAATATATCTGCTCAGCCAAGCCAGCATCACTGGATTTTGATAAACCAGCCCAGATTAGTGTTCCAGAGTGGGATGGGCTGCTTGAGTGCTTTGATACTGTCTGCGTTGCAGACGCTGTTTTACCTTCCCTGGATGGACTAGAAATGGAGACAAGATAGACGAAGGAACCTAAATAAGAAACAGTGACATTTTCAAGAATGTCTAGTAGTTTAGGAGAATACCTTCAGATTTTCAGTGAATCATGTTATTGTACACTGCTGATATTCAAATGTCTATAGGCACTTATAACTGCCAACTGTAATGCTTAGCAGGATTTTCAAAGGCAAGTCATTTTTACAAATCCAGTTTGTACCTGTTTGAAGCCTTAGATTTCTAACAGTGTTAGGAGAGAGGTAGTCTGGAAATGTTGCTCTAAAGCACTCTGAAATTTCATGCTAAACATCCTGTTTTACCACATTTCTCCTGAAGCTTTGATTTTTCCACTGGTAGCACACACTGAAAATTGCTATTACAATTTCTAGCAGTGGAAGTAATTGTAATTTCTGTGTTGAAACATAAACAGCAATACTGTACAAGAGGAGGTGTTGGATATAGATCTTATTTCCCCCTTTAATTGAAATACTTAGCAATCAAAATAAATAATAATAAAAAAAGAAATCTTGAATTGTTAGTGAAGCCTTAAAGAAGTTATTCCTATCCATTCATTTGCATATTGGTTGTGGTACATTAGTCCTTTTATCGTGGTCCTATTAATCTCCTGCCTCATTTTGATGATTATCACTGTGCTGGAATTTAATTTCTACCTTTATTTAAAATCCCAGTACTGCCACTGTTTATGCTTCCCAATCTAGTATTATTCGGACTCCTTTTATGCCAGAGGAGTTGCTGAAAAACCCATACAGATCTGTGAAAAAAAGAGATAGGTGTAGACTGAGCTATCTGTAAGCATCAGTTGTTGTGTCACTGCCTTCTCTGCCATCACAGGCAAGTCAAGAGTATGGGTGGAAGTTCCCAGCTACAAGGCAACACCAATCTCAGGATACTGCAGGACCAAGTTCTACCAAAAAATGCAGGTACAGCATGACGAATTGAAAAGAAATATGAAAACACTAGTTTTGGATGAATTTTAATGCCATTATTGTATTAATTGATACAGGAAATTAGAAACAGAATATTTATAACGCTTTCTTGTGGTTTTTTTTACTAAAAAGAAAAAAAAATCCCAAATAAAGCAAAGTAAAAACAAACAAAACAATGCAAACAAACCCCCCCCCCCCGAACTATTTATATGTTTCACTTTTAAGGACAAAAAAATTGTAACCAAAATCCCTCATTTTCTTTTAAATGTACACAGAAATTCGATGATGTCTGTTCTCTATTATAGAAATGCTTAACTCATGGCAAGCCTCAAAAAAGAAGACTTGAAAAAGCCTGTAAGAAATAAAATAGTCTGCAGTTGCCTGCTGGATATCACATCATATATCTCACCAGAACGAAAAGCCATCACTTTATCAAAATGTATCTGAACGGGAGAACTTGAGTCAGTACCACATGGCCAGTCCTTCTGACTCTTTAATGGATACATTTTGAAGCATCACTGCAGATAACAGGGCAACAATTACTACTAATTTTGTTACGTTAGAACAATTATTTGGTGCTCCCCAATCTCTTTGGGCTCACAGGAAACAAAATTAGTATAAATCCATTACCATGTTAACTGTATTCAAAATCCCATGGACAAATACATCCTTTCACAGTCCATCTTCAGAGCAATTAACAAAGATTAAACAATGCTAGTAACCTATTATTGCTTAATTTTTTTTTTCTCGTGTTTTTCAAATATTCACCCTCCCCACTTCATAAATCTTTATTATTTGTCACATGCCACATAGATACTTTTGCTTTCGCACTGTGTCAGTGAAGGAACTGCTACACACATATGAACTATTAATTAGCTGGTATCACTTTCAGGAATTTTGGCTTTCCATGCAAACAACTTTATATTAACCAAATAGTAACTATATATCCATGTTTTGCTATTGCCAAGTCCATGGGATCTGATGCTTGGCTGTATAATTTTATTTTCTATATATATATTTTTAATTTA
>NW_008629226.1:0-3667 GCF_000691845.1 Merops nubicus
ATGTTAGGAAAAAGTTCTTTAATACAATGGTGCTGGATCACTGGAATGGATTGCTCAGACAGGTGATGGAGGCCCCATCCCTGGAGACATACAAGGTCAGGCTGGATGAGGCTCTGAGCAACCTGACCTAGTTGGAGATGTCCCTGCTTATTGCAGGGGGGTTGGACTAGATGACTTTTGGAGTCTCTTCCAACCCAATGCATCCTATGATTCTATGATCTTGGCTTTCCCATCAATGACTGTCTGTAACTAGCCACTTGAGCTTTGCTGTTTATAGGCAAGTGCATTTTAGAAGCATCCTGTATTGCTATCCCAACCACCTCGACTGACAGATTTATATGACTGGGTGATAGAAGATAAAAGCAAGAGGAAAATAAAGGAAATCCTTCCTAATATAAAATATTTTGTTTTGACTAAAGAAAGTTCACAAAAGGGTCACTATATGTATGAAGGTAAACCTTTTTAGTCCTTGTATTTTACTTCCCCTCTAACTACTAGTGATGGACATAGAAGTCCATAAAGTGTCAATTTCTGTCTATTATAAACAAAGAAAAATAGATGTGATGTTTGACTTGGGAAATCAGTTTTCAGTCTGCTGTAACCTACTACTTGTTATAAGTGGAGTGCAGCACTGAACACTCCTGTTAAGAGTTCACAATGTCTCTGTGTGCTGCAATCTGGCAAAATAAAAATAGCTGCAAAAGGCTGGGGAAACCTAATTGTCAGTTAGTGAGAATCACTATTTGCAATTAATTCAGGAATTATCAAACCTTTAATTTCTCTGCTGGTATCCCCACTTGTGCCCAGCTAACTTTGATGCTGAAAAGACACTTTATGGTCTGTAGTCACTGCAGTCACTTGCACAAAAGGACACTAATTATCTACTGATAAATGAACTGGTGATATTTTACAAAATTCCTTTTTTATGGAAACTCAGATCTTGTTGGTTGTACTTATATTAACAATGCAAGAATTCATCACAGTGCAACACCTTCCAGACAGACAGTCACTCATCGTTACTGTCATCTTCCTTGGAGGCATCTAAACGAGCATGGTTTATGCACTGCAAGTGGGGACACAAGCCCTGCTACCAATTTTTAAACCGTATTTATTCTTTTGAGTATCACATCAAAATGCTAAAGTGCTGAGGCTGCTTATATAGCCACTTTCTTTAGCATTAACAGGAACATTAAGAATTCACTTTTCCTTCTGCGCAGATTCACGCACAAACATGTGAAACGAAATGTGGTCTATCTGTCAGCTGGAAGAGCAGTGCTGATGTATTTCCTGCTTAGATTCATCTTCCAGAGGCTGCTAATACAAACTTTCTGTATATTCAGAAAAAAAAAACCAAGTCTTTATTGAACAGAGGCTAAAACATAAAATGGAAGCAACTGCATTTTAATCCAGATTTACAAGGGGGAATTGCCATTGAATAAAAGTTGTACACCCCCCCAGTGAACTATTTTTGTTGGAGAACAGCCATCGTTCTACATACCTGATGAGACCACGACTATGAGTATCATTAGAAGTATGACTGGAACTATCTATCAATATATTTTATAGACCAAAATCTCCTTTGTGTTCATTTGATTCATAGAACCTAATTCCAAAGTCCAGCATTTACGGTTACATTCAGACATCTACAAATTGAATGTCTGAGCTAATCATCCAGACTCTTTTCATACTCAGTGAGGAGAAATGGGTAATTCAGAGGGTAATTCAGATTCATGCCACCTCCAAAATTAGTATTTTAAGCATGGTTTGGAAGGTGCCAAATTCTCTCCATCAATTAGTAAAGGAATGAGGTGATAGCTCAGTCTCTGATAGCAATGTTAGAAGCATGAAAAACTAGGGCAAATAAATCCCTCTCCACGTTAGTCTGGTTTGATATGGCACAGATGTGAAAACTTTAGCCTATATATCTTTCTTTTCTTTACCCTAATAGTCAAGCTCAGGAATCGCATAATTTTTCCATGTACCACATCTGAAGACCCATGACTATGCCACTTCTTCCTCTTGTTCTGTGCAGACAAGTCTAGTAATCAGGAGTGGATTCTGCCTGTGGGTTTTTATTCTCCATCTCTGTAAAAGGGACATGTAATATCATTCCAGTCCAGTTCTGAGCTCCCCAGTTCAAGATAGATAAAGAACTACTGGAGAGTCCAATGGAGAATTAGGGGACTGGAACATCTCTTTTACAAAGAAAGGCTGAGGGATGTGGCTCTGTTTAGCCTGGAAAGGAGAAGACAGAGATCTGATCAGTTCTTATAAATATTTAAATGGTGTGTGTCAAGAGAATGGGGCCAGTCTCTTTTCAGTGGTGCCCAGTGAGAGGACAAAGGGCAATGGGCACAAACCAGAACACAGGAAGCTCCACCTAAACATAAGGAGAATTTCTTTCCTTTGAGGGTGATGGAGCAGTGGAATAGGCTGCCCAGAGAGGTTGTGGAGTCTCCTTCTCTGGAGAGTTTTAAAACCCACCTGGATGTATTCCTGTGCAAGCTGCCCTAGATGAACCTTCTTTAGCAGTGGTGTTGGACTAGATTACCTCCAGAGGTTCCTTCCAAACCTTTCTGTGATGCTGTGACTCATGCATACCCCTACCACTTTCCTGGAAATGAGATGATAACTCTCAGTGGGTCTTCACACCCATCAAGTAAAGAAGACTTTCCTGGAAATGAGATGACGACTCTTGTGGGTCTTCACACCCATCAAGTAAAGAAAGTTCAACTAGTCCTAACAGGTACATTTTTAGATGTTCAAGCAGGCACTGTGTTCAATGAGACACGCAACACATCACTCTTCAGCCAAGGCAAACACTGCACAGTAATCAAGACTGTGCATTTTTTTTGGACAACTGATTAAGGTAGAGATCTGTCTTTCCTGTTACTGTGGGAAGACAGTCTTTCCTTGCTCATACTAAGCAGGGTCCAAACAGCAGGCAGACCTATTCCACCTGAAGACAGAGGTGACCACTGTAATGAAGCTCTTTCTCAGCAACCACATCACGTGCATTAGGAATGCAGTGCATCAGACAGAGCAGCATGCAGAACCCTTCAGCTGGGGGATGGAATAACTTCGTCCTTTTTAAAAACAGGACTCTGGCAGGTCTCCCAGGAGGGTTCTGACAGCCACCATCACTCATCTGCCTTTGCCACCTGAAACTGATATGAACCATGAGGGAAACAGTGATCGCAAAGACTTAAACTTATTTAGGTATTGCTGTGGCACAGGAACTGAGAATAAACAAAACTCGACAGTAAGCAAACACCTATTTTTGGAAAACCAAGCAAATCCTAAATATGACACCAAATGACCACGACAGTTGTTTTAAAATGTATTTATTCATTGTGCGCATTGCATCCAGACAGCTGATAAGAAACAGGACTCTGTTCAAGCACACACAGCCTAAAACCAGAGGAGCTGCACACCTTACGTTTCACAGGCATCATCTGCTGATTAACATCAGACAGGATGAGATGGCACATCCAGCAGCACATCATCTAAGGGTTGCAGGTTAGCCTGTGGGAAGTCAGTGTTCTTCTGAAACACTTGCATGAGCCTTTCTTCCTCTTTCTTAAGAGTGTGACCAAAACCTCCTGCACTATGAAGTCTTTTACAGGCTGGTTGTTTGCATCTTTCCCTATAGCCCCTGTATGCCGGT
>NW_008629226.1:3698-19290 GCF_000691845.1 Merops nubicus
ATGCAGGTGTTTGACAAATTAATCTCAGTATTTAAAACCCTCTAAGGTTTTTACCTGCTGAATTTTATTCTAGGGCCTCTTAAGGAAAAAAATGTTGAGAAAAAACATCCTGTGTCAGGGAAGTTGTGTTATCTCTGCATATATGTAACATTTCTGGACTCTGGACTAAATGGTTTCTAACAAAAATGAACATCACTTTCAGCAGTGGCCCAAAGGATTTCCTAGGCAATTCAGATCAACGTCTTCATAGTATACTGTCCTCTTAATTTTAATCTTTTATAGCTAAAATGCAAAGCAGATTCTTCCTTTTTTTAAAAAAAACAATAATTTTTTCTACTTTATATAGTTTTGGAGCACTGGGAAGGAATTGTTCACAACAGACATTTTGGGTTACTACTCTATTTTTTTATTGTAACAAGGAATCATTACACAACGTAATAAAAAAAAATTAAAATATGAGTGAATGGACACAAAATACATCCCACTTTATTCCTGAAAAAATGTGTCAGGGTCTTTTGCTCATGAAAATTGAGACCCTATTTACTACTATTTAAAGGAAAGCAGGAGGGAAGATAAAAGAACATTTTTCTACAAAGTGTGAAACAATGTATTCCCTTCCCCAGGGTAAAGAGCAAGAAAAGTTTTCTTTTTCAGACTGGGCCCATGCTCATCCACTTATCTATGTAGCCACTACACTGTACTTGAATGTAAATCACCTGCAGATGCCACGGCTGATTTCTCAGCTGCCTGTCTCCATAGTATGCATGTGCATTATGTATTGTACAGTTAATAGTGCATCAGCTCCCGTGTGGAAAATCAAGAAACCTTCTGTGTCCTCCTGAAAGAAAATGTGGAATTATTTTATACACGTCCAGCCAGGCCAGGCTGCAGTATGTTCCTGGGAGAACTCCCAGCTGAATTAAGGGAGCACTGTGCTGTACAGTGAATGTGATGGACACAGAGGTGCTTGGGGCAGCTCAAATGCACCAGGTAGTATGGCTATATTGGCATGGTGCCCTCTGTAGACTCATTAGTCCTGCTAAGAAGCAGGATATAATAGTCCAAGCTATATGCTTTGAGATACTTTACAAGTGAAATGATGCATATCTGCGTGGTGCTGTGTTTCTGTTCCTCACTTGGGCTGTGCTGAAGCCTGCCAAGGAGGTCTGTCTGAAACCAGGGACCTCCGATACCCACAAAACCTTAGGAAGCTGGAAAGCATAAGGAAATTGTGCTTTATCAGGCATTGACACAGAAGCTTGATGGTTTGCCCAAGATCAGACAGCAAGACAGGAGCAATTCTAGGGAAAGAACCCAGGAAGCCTCTGAGCTTGTTTGCATTGCTCCAGTGCTATCCTAAGGCACAGGACTCAGAGCTGAATTCCACTGCAGTGTCTGCATTGCACATACACATGTGGGGTCTGAGACCATGGGGACACTTGTGTCAGATGCTCACTGAGGGAATACATCATCTCCTTTCTGGGTGTGAGGCATCATCCTTGAAGTGGGAGAAAAATACTGGAAAGAACAGCAGCTCTGGGCAGAATTCAATCAGCCAGAATGCAAAATTACAGAAAGAACTGCTAGCATTTTAGCCTACAAGACACACACAAAGTAAAGATGGTGAAGATGAAACTTAAAGAAGTGTTTTGCTTGGCATTGTACAAAGACAAATGGGAATGAAGGTGAAGAATAAGAATACCAAAGCTTACACCATGTTGCATTGTCCTCCAGATAGTCCTCTGGGAAGCAAGAGGGAAACAGATTCAGGGAACAGAAAAACAAAACAAAACAAAACAAAATAAACCACAGGTTATACCAAACAGGCAACCACAGAGAAGATAACGAAACTTTATAAGCAGTTGATTTTAAATGAGAAATTTTAGATCATGCTCCACAGAGGCAGCTCAGCTCAGTAGTTATAATGATTTATCTTACTAAACTTCAGGTAAAATTGCTAGATGCTTAGACTAAGGTTGTCACTTTTTGGCACTTTGTAGTAGAGTGATACAGAATGACTTCTCTGAGCTGTTTAAATACACACTTTAGGACGAAACGAATCATGCATTAGATATATTTGATCTCAATTCAGTTGCCTAAACCTGTGTTTAGATAACTGAATGATGACCTTCATTTCTCACCGTTAACAGTAAAAACTACAGTCATCTAGATTTCAAATCTGGATAGCTGGTTATAGGTATCTACACTATGGATCTCTATACTGAATGAGAAAAGTGCTCATTTTTGTTTCTCTTACAGTCAAGTAGAGAAATAGGGTGGAATCCAGTTACCTAAACATAGGCATAACAAGTGAATTTAGTAGCTCTGAGGTGTTCCATCTTAATTCCAGGCAGGTCTCCTGTAACTTTGCTTTCACATTTGGACATCTTGAAGACCGTAGGCATCTCAAATAGCATTTGGTGACTATGTTTATGTAGCTGAATTCCACTCAGAGGGACCTGCAGAGAACAGCTGGGGTTTAGTTCTGTTCTCCCATTTGGGTGCCACATGGTAGGCATCCTCTAGGGCATTCTACCTGTTGTTCAACTGCCAGTCCTGCAGGGCATGAACGTTCCAAATTACTGTCATATCTCCCAGCTCAACTAGATGTCTTATGTACTCCAAGGCACCTCAGTGCTGCATATCTACATGTGGCTATCTCAGCTGAACCTTTTATTTCCCAATCTGTGAGAGGTATCTGTGACAGGATGGGGTGAATCACTCTCCAGGGATGCGTCTCTCTCTCCATTGACTTCAGAAAGAGCCTGAGTGTTAGGTCCTGTGCTGTGAAGATATGATTGAATTGCTTGAGCACAGGTATTTTCAGCTGCTTGAGATGCTGCAGCATATCCCACCTAGCTCCCCACTGCTGCTCCCGAAATAGATTGGTCTCTTGTAGTCCTGTGCCATATCTGCTGGTCCTATTGTTTCAGATACTCTGGAATGTCTCAGATGGTGCTTTACATCCATGCTTTGAAAACACTCTCAAGCTCTACATAACTTCCTAGATACATCTGATGCACTGGAAACAAATTATACTACTGCTTTTGGGGGATATATATTTTTTAACATTTCTCACTCACTATTTATTTTTATCTATTTCTCACTGATTAGAGCTATGACAATAACACAGGGAAAACACTTTCTCTCCTTTTGGAATGGAATAGCTGGATTAATCACACAAGTTCAGGCAAGGATGAAGGAGTGCTTTCTCAGACAGATTCAGTACTCAGTGATTTCACTGCAGGCTTCTTATGAGGGCTCCTTTGTGCAACATACCTGATAAAATATTCTTGACTGAATTAAGCTTATAAATACGGGATTTAGGCAGGGGTAAAAAAAAAAAGGTTCAGATACGCTGCATCTTTGTATAATACTGAGATGCAGAGGAAACATTTTCTAAACTTGGTCTCTTTTGAGGACTTGCTGTCAAAGACAGATGAAAGCAGAATTGTTTGTCACTTCTTTTGAGGTTTACATAGCTGCAGGTTTAGACTTCACGATGGCAGTTTAAAGTTACATGGTCTGACAGAGTTTTATGAATACAAACTCCAGAACAGACTTCTAAAAACACCAGTATAGCACTGAACAGTCAGCTGACTCACAAAGAAATATTTGTTCCTCATATCTACAACAATTAAAAGGGGCTTTAACTGTTTAACACTAATCTTGCTGTACATTTGTCTTAAGCAAGTAATAGAAAAAGATCAGTGTGCAGACTGGAAAACTGCTGTGAGTGGGATTCTCCTCACACCCTGCTAGCAACGAAAAGGTTAGGTGGATCTAAATGCAGCTGGTCCTCCAGGCTCTGTCTCTAGTTAATGAAGAGAGATACGTGGTTCAGGGAATGATTCAGCACATTAACCACTAAGGACCTAACGTGGGCAGGTTGAACGGTGTTCCTGCGAGGCAGGAGCACAGCACTGAAATCCTTCTGGATAATATTACCTAGGTTGATGTGAGATGCAGGCAGTGACCTTTCCCAAGTGCTGCTAAGGGATTACAGCTCTGAAACAAGGCCTTCTGCTCTAATCCACATCAACAGCCTTTCCTCACTCCAGCTCAGGTCAGTGGCCATCTCTAACTTGAGGGATTGTTCTTAGCCCAAAAGAACATAACACGTGCATCACTGTCATTTGGAGATGGATTTTATACCAACACTCATCACTAACAGACCATAAATGGTTATTATTTTAAATACCACCAGCAAGAAAAACAAATAGATATTTAGCTTGAACACTTTTTAAAGTAAAAGCAGCAATGTTAAACTCTATGGTTTCTTTTCTGAAATAATGCACAAACAACCCTAGTTATTCTACAAGATATTAGGAGATACAAAGGATTACCTGCACTGGAAATTTTCATTAGTTACAGCCTTTAAAGGCTGGAAGTATATTACACTTCTCTACTTCATTCAGGATGCTGCTCAGTATTTTGGAAGCTTGTAGCTTAAAAAGGATTATGACTGTGTTTATAAGTATCCTCCTTATGTCAATATGGAATGTCTTTAAACCTGTCTTTCCCATTGCAGAAGTGTTTGAACTATTCTTACAAAATGAGAGTGATCCAAGCTGAACTGTGCTACCAGCCTTCCTTTTTATGCTCTTCCTCCTACTTTCTCTGTTTGCAGCCTTTAGCTTTGACGAAGCACGACTGAAACCTACAGACTTTGGTGACCTTTCACTTTACCTTGGCCAATTCTAGAATAAGATCCAGGCCTCTGCACTGAGTAATACACAAGGGTTGGTTCACTAAATCTAAAGTGAAAGGGTAAAATTAAGATCCTGTCAAATATGGATTGAGTATTGTCAGTCAGATTTTTAACCTGAGATGCTACACTGAGTTATGAACCTTTTATGGTAGAAAGACCTAAGTTTACAATGACGGTAAACATCTTCTTTTCTGCTTCTCCTTTCAGGATAACCAGGTTACACTATTTCCAAAAGAGCAGAGAACTAACAAACGTTGCTTTTTGCAGCAGGGTAATCCCATTTCTTGACTAGAAATGCCATGTTATTTTCCAGTTGAATTGCCGTGAAGATTCACAGAATGCAATAGATAGAGGTGATTGGAAAGATTTAGCACTTTGGAAGATTACTGTGATTGTTAAAGGCATTTTCTGAATGATGGTGCCAAGAAGATACCCAGGTCCTTATCTGAATTAGCATATTTGTGTTCCTGCTCAGCAATTTAAGATGCATATTGGAGAAACTTCTAGACATTTTAGGCTCATGATCTGAACCATAGCAAGATATTTTGGTGGCTTTGTGCATCCAACACCTTCCTGGCACCCAGGGGGAATGCACCTCTCCAAACCCTCATACCCCCAAATCTCAGTGGCTGTTTTCAGCTGGGTGCTCCTCTCCCCTGGCTCTTGCTACAGCCCTGAGCATGAGTCTCTTTGGCAAGACAGACCAATGTCGTGCAAGTGTTCAGCAACAACTTTGCAAGCGGAGGGTACACAATATGGTCTTTTTTGATTCAGATGCTTTACAACTCTTTAATTTTGCTCATTGGCTTTACCTCAAGATGATTGCTGAGATCGTATTAACAGCTATCATAATTAGCCTGCTATAAATCTATAGATGTATAAATAGCAGGAACATCGAAGTCTGAAATGTGAATCCAATGACTTGTAGTAAAGAAAATCTTATGTTAAAGTCTTGTTTTCAAAATGATTGAATAAATAAAGCAAGATTAATGATCACTGAAGTTTTAGCTGATAAAAGTCGATTTTTGAGATAGATGGAAATAAAGCAGTGGTAATTTTGTAATTAAGTAAAGAAGTGGAACAAATCAATGTGGCTTTGCAATTGTATATGTTAAAGAACTAGCTGCTGAAAATTACTTCAGTACATAGAAATATTTTTAATAAAACAGTTTTTAAAAATATTGCTGTAGATCACTTTTCAAAGAGAATTCATATTGCAAAATACCTGCCATGGCTCATTTGGTTTTAGGCCTCCAGGAAAAAGCTTTTTCCTTTGTAACATTTCTAATACATAAAAACTGAGTCATATTACTGTCCTACAATGCAATTCTGTACCATTTCCATTGGAGAAGAAAAGATTTACTGAATGCTGGAACAGCTGGCATGGAAGATAGAGTGATTATGAAATTATTAAAAAGAAGTTGTCAGGAGATTACCACTCTACTATATTACCAAGCCATTTCTCCCAGTTTGAAAATGGGAGTATATTTTGCCTTACCAGCCTGTCCAAACTTGTTCCAGCAGCAGTTGTAGGTCGCTCCTCTGGGTTATATGGTCTAAACCGGGTATTGAAATTTTCAGGGACAGAACGGGAAGATCTCAGGGCAGGTGCTGGTTTAGGTTGGCCACATCCTTGGAAAACCTGAAAGACAGTGATATGAAAATCATAAAAAAAAAGGAAACTGGTATTTTACTGTTTTTTCATATGCACTTTCATATATTTGAAGCCAGCTTCAATTGGTAATGTAACAATATTGAATTGAGCACTTGCCCTGCATTAAAACTTGGGTTAATAATTAAGCTTTATTAATTTCTTGGTGAACATATAAAAACATATAGGGACCTTAAAACCCCCTTAATGTAGGAAGGTGATTATTGTAAACATTTAACATCTGAAAGCATTTTAATTGCCGTCTTTCCTGGAAAAGAAATGAGAGAAGGAAGTCCTCTGTGGCAGACCTTAGCTGACAACTGTTTTAGTTTTTGTTAAAATGTGGTATTTAGCCAGAATCACAGCTCATTCATAAACCCTACCCACAGCTCTTCCTACCTTGTGATTTTGTTTGTAGTGCCAGAGAAAAGGTCAGTGATGAAATGCTCTAACAAAAGGATAACTCTCATTTCCTATCAGTCTCTCCCTAGAAGAGAGGTGAGGCACATTGACTGGGCAATAGGGAGAGTTATTTTCTGCTAGTGGGTTTTGTTTTCTAGGTACAAAAAAAAAAAAATGTTCAAGGTTATGAATTTTTTCATATACTTCCAGTTGGAAAAAAGTTTTAGTGGCATACACCTGGTGGACACCAAAAGGCATAGAGGGCACTTCTGACTACTGGATATCAAGTATATATCCCAGAGAAACTCTCATAGAAGTTGCTTGGCTGGAAGGAGATAGAATAGTCTCAGGTAAAATTTTCAAGTGCTGTTATGAAGAAGCATCCTTATATTTGCCTTCATATGAACTTTTTCAGTTCTGGGATCATCTTTTGTTTTGTGACCATTGCATTTTGGCCGTTTCAACATTTTGCCTCCATTTAGAAGAAAAAAAAGTTAAACGTTGGAATTTATTATAACATATATTTCAAAAAACCCTAATGCCAGATGCAAACTATCTGCCCGAATGAGCTTTGTGGAGGTGAAATCTTCTATGCAGGTACTGTGTTTTGTTTGTAGGACCAGATTACTCCTTTTTGTGCAGAAAATCAGTTAACGAGCTCACAAGCTATGTTGTGAGCTAATGATCAAAAAGACTTATTTCACTTTTAGACTTTTAGATTTTGTGCCTTGAGTGGTTCTGCCCTGAAGCAGCCACGGATGGTGTGACTTCTGTTGCTTTCAGGGTGCATTACAATTGGCTCTTAGGTTTCCCAGTGTTAATTTAAAGGCCCCAAATGATTCAAAATTTGCTCAAAGATGCTGATTCAAACTAAATATATGCCAAATCATTGTGTCTGTTTTGGCTTAAAGTGCAGCAAGTCAGCTGCTGCATTGGCCACCGGGATTCTTAATTTATGAGTGGAATATTGCTTGGTCTGTAATATTTTTTTTTTAAGACTTTCTGTCCTCCCTAGTTGTGAGGACTATTGGACAATAAATTAATTTAATAAACTAGGAAAGATGTTTTTTAACTTGTAAAGTTCTAAATTTTTCAACAGGAAAGAAACTTATTTTTCTTCTGTGAAGAAAATTCAGCTAAAATTAATGCTTACGATTTACACATGATTGTGTATGATACTGTACATTTTAAAGGGCTAATTATATATGTTTGGGGCATCAACTTACAAAAGTACACTCATATTTCTTCTGACTGAAGAGAAGTTATGTACAGAAAATGTAACCATTGATTTAGCTAGCTTTGAAATCTATGAAGTCAATGAAGCAATGAGGTATTTGTTTACAAAGATAATTGAAAACTATCCCAAACACGCAACTTGACTCTTATGGGGAAAGGAAAGTGAAAGCACTGAACCTTCTCCTTAAGTTCCACAGTGACTGTGAGTCTACATAATTTCTTTTTCATCTTTCTCATGACATACTAAAAAAAAATAAAATAAATCCCAACACAGACTTTGTGGCATTTAGCTTCATAAAAATAGTTGTAGCAAGTAGTTTTAGATGAAAAAATTTACATACAGCCAGATAATAATAGAGATAGTTATTAGATAGCAATTTTTACATCACAGAAGGAGAAATAATTTATTTTTAAGTGACCTGGCAGAAATGCAGTAAGGATACAATATTCAGTAACTAAATTCTGAGTGCAAAAGAGACATTTTCTAATTTGCATCCAGGGATTAACTGACAGAACAGAAAATGTAAAGCTGATACTGGAAATTAACAGAAGCTTCCTAAGAAGAGGCACATGATATGCTTTCATTGAAATGCTACCCAGAGATACTGAGCAATTTCTGGAAGAATATTCAGGTGTTTCACTACATGTGCTGTGAACTGAGACAATAAATCCACTCTCCTTTAAAAACTGTATTTTCTATATAATCGGTGCAGTCCATTTCATCTGAATTCAGAGAAGGGATTCTGTTTCAAATTAAGAAAACTAAATTTAGGTGTGCACATGTCGGTGTCTAAATTTAAGCTAAACATCTAAGCTTCCATTTTAGACAGTGGAGATCTAAATTTCCCTTCAGCTACTCTCACATCAGCATTTATAATAGTTTGTGATGCCCTAGGATACCTGAGACATCTGTTGAGACTGTCATAACACAAGACCATTCCTCAGTAAACTGCAGCTAAAGCTCAAATGGGATAGCCTAGGGTGTCACAAAGAGGACTAGACCTGTATGGTCAGAGATATGAACCAAGCCATGAGATCAAGCCAGCAGAGCCAGTGAAGAATTTTATCTATGGAGCTGACTAAAAGGAAGCATCTACTTCAGGACTAAGACTTAGATACTGTAAAAAAAGGGTCCTTTTCCCAAGAGAACTCAAGGTTTTGAATCACTGCAGATAGAGTTTGTTCTCTGTGAAGCCTTGAGACATACTGTTATTTAGACATGTGCTAGTGCCCAGTGTTTCCTATTGAGTGTCTCTATATGACTCTGCTCCATTTACTCTCTCTTGTCTGCAGATAGAATAGCATTGATTTTTTCCTGAAATGCCATTATATTTTTCCTACACAGAGCTCTGGAAAGGACACAGATAAATGAAGAGGTTTTGTTAATATGAAACTCGGGGGCTATTTTAAGAAGAACCTTGGATGTAGTTTTATGAAGATTTCCTCCTTATAAATAATGCATAGGTAGTCTGCTATGTCATGAAGTTCATTCATCCTTTTAGCTGAAGTAATTGCTGAAAAGGAACATATATCTATAGGTTAAAATGGCACATCCATCAGGTCAGATAAAAGTAGATTTAGTACTTACTAACGAGAGACTTAGTTTTGGGATGGCCTTTATGAAAATGTAAACTCTTGGCATGGCAGCCAAATGACACTCACAGCAGCCAAACGTATCTGTATAGAACCAGACTCTTTAAAATGCAGGAAATGTTGTGTTCTGAGTGGCAATGAAGATGTAATTATGCTGACACAAGCAGATTGGAAATTTCCTCCATTTTGAAGACAAATCAGTTTTCTAATCTCTTTTCTTCTCTTTTTTTTTTATTTTTTTCCCCACTTTTTGTGAAGGAGCAATCTCTGCAGATACCAACCAGTCAACATTCCTATTGTTAAAAGGGAACAGATGTAGATTTTGCTCTTTGGCTCCAAGCAGGAATCAAAGGTGATAGTACTGACAGCCTTGTGGGAAGACTGTGAAGGCCCCCCCAACACATTTGTTTTGGCCAAGATTGAAACGAGTGTTTATATGTTACAACTATCTGAATATGACTGCCTGAATTACCTCAGGCAGAATGAGAATAAGTTAAACGTGTGCTATGAAAAAGTCTTGAATATGAACTGAGCCATGGAAAATAACACAGGGAATGTTGAATTTTTACCTGAGACATAATCAAGCTGTTGCTGAGCACCGAGTTTGGCACTATGATTTTCAAATATCAAAGAGTTTTTTTGGCAAACAACAAAGAGATTTCAATAGTGAAGGTAATGTGTCTCAGATATTATCAGGAGAAACCAAAGGTAAATCTATTGCAACCTGACTTCTACCAGAGGCAACCTTTAGGCAACACCACTGAAGTCTGGGTAGACCCAGATTGCAAAGCCTACTCTAAAAATGTGTTGACATCTTGGAAGGCATCTCAGGCAGCCCAGACTGGTTGTTTTTGCACTCTGTGGTTTGGTTTGCTGAAGGTACTCTGCCAGAATGGCTGCAGGTGTCAGGTAATGAAGCTATGGAAACTGGCTTTGATGATCTTCAGTCCTTGCCTGTTTTTGGAGAAGGGAAAGTTGGGCCTGATTCAGAGCACGTAGATACCTCTAGCAGAAAGGCCTTGGGGTATGAGTTCCTAGACCATCGCTCCTTTTTGATAAACACCTCCAGATAATTCAGCTGTCAGGAATATGACTCTCCCTGAGGCAAAATAAAGACCTTGTGTGGCTGTTGTTCAGGGACATGACAACCACACAAGGTGAGCAGACTATGGAGCCTTGAGATTTGTGGTCACGCTGTCTAGACAGCCTGCGCTGAGTATAGACTGCAGAGAAATATCAAGAAAACAGAGAAAGATTCCAACCTCAGGATGAACTGGAGGATCTTAACATAATGCTAGTACGTGGTTAATGTGAGCTGTGCTTAAAGAATCAACCAGAATCCACACGCAATCAAGAAAAGCTAATGGTCTAGCAAGAGAAATGCTCCATTTTATGCAGTAACAGGTACTGGGATGTGGCTGAGTCTGTATGTCCTTGGCTGAAAGTACAAAGATAGAAGAAGTACATGTGGCACTTCTATAATTCTCTGTCTTGATATTGATGTGCACTCATCAAGTGGAAGACAGAGGGTTTGTGTCTTCTAAGGAAATGAAAGACAAGGCATGAACTGAAGCAATAAGCCCTGACTGTCTGCACTGATTAATTGTTAACTCATTGGCTTATTCTTGGACTGCTCCAACTTGCTCTTGGCAGAATGAAACAGCTCCAGAGAAGGCAGCTCTCAGCAGTATAGAAATGAATCAGGCTGTGACACTTTGACCTCAAGATCAGGCACTGGTCCTTGTCCCACTTTTATTTATTAGTATAACTATAACCAGGAAGACTATTTCTCAGAAGAATAGTGCTGAATAGGAAGTGCATATTTACAGGAAAAAGATACTGGATGAAACCTTCAGTACTATATCAAGTGAAGAACTGAGGGACAAACCATAAAGTAGGAAACTTAGAGTGTATTAGGAACTTAGGATGTATTTTTCTGCTGATTTCTAAAATGGAAGAATTCATCATTCACATAAAAGCATTTTTATACACTTATGTCAGAAAGGGTACATTGTTGCTCACTTAATTTTGCCTCCATATGCACAGTAACATACAGACAATGGGCTATATCAAAAATACTTCTATTTTTCTCAAATAAATTTCAATGTATAATTGCAGTTGGTATAACACAAAATATCATTTTGTGATAAAAAGGCAAATTGATAGTGCAATTTAATCTGAATGACTATTGGAAAAAGACAATTTTATATAAATATTTGGAAGAGAAGAAGGATGGATTTTGGATTAAATGAACTCTGGATAGTCTGCCCACAAAAAAAATGATATTAGTGAGAAGTCCTTGAGGAAGAGACTGTTCATTTTCATTTGTTCTATGCCTTTCAAAAGAGAAGCAACATTATACAAAATTGCCCCAAATTCAACTGAATACAGCATAGAGCCTCCTCCTGGATGTCAACCAGATTTTTAGGTAGAAAAAGCTGCATGTCAGTAGTGAAGAATAATCTACGCGGGTGTTGCAGGCACAACATTATTAGTGCATCATCATTTTCCCATTGCAAAAACATGCTGACTGACTTACGAAAAAAAAAAAAATGGTTGTGATTCCTAGTCACCACATTTTCAGTGGGTACAATCAAATACAAGATACAAAATTGCTTTAAAAAGAGAAAATAGTGTAATTTTGACACCCTGCCTGAAGCTTTCTGAGCAGCATCTCAGAATAATTGACAAGTGTGGCTTTTCTCCTACATTAGGTCTGCAATTGCATTCCATGCACCCCATTACATCTGGCAAGGTATCTGTCATTTTCACTGAAGCTCTAACTGGTCAGTATGTATAAGGGGGAAGAATTAGACAACAGATAACTGACTTGAAGTCTTCTCATATATAATATCTACAGATGTGACATGACATAGGAGAACATGGCACTAAACCCAGAGTCTTTTCCTTCTTATACTTTTCAGAATAAAGCATGGATATAACCTAGGAAAAAGGGAACTCACATTGCAGTAGACTAATGGTCTACACAGAAATATTCAAAGGCCACTCAAGGATAGACAGCCCTGTTAATTATGAAAATATAATAAAATAGATAATAAAAATAAATTTCACTTTGGTTTCTGTTCCTCAAGATTTAAAAAGTACTGTCTGAGGATTCTCTTAGAAGAAAAACTTTACATTGCAAATGGGATTTCTGTGATTTATTAATCTTTACAGCAAATAAAATATTTCTGAGGGACAGGAAAAACAGTCTGTGCTGCAACAAATGTGCAGTGAGATGAGTTTGTGCCAAGACATCATTGGACTCTGGCAGGGGATGCAGCTTCCCAACTAATGGAAAAAACTGTGAGAACTGAACAACTATAAAGGAAAACGAAATACACCTGAGCTATGGGTGAGTTTTCAGTGAAAATATTTTTTGTGTCTTTTTTTTTTTTTGAGGTAAGGGCTGAGTTTGCTGAAGCTAGCCTTTAATCCCCAAAATATTTGAGAGAATTTGGCTGTTAAACACCTTGATTACTGATGCCAGAACAAAGTCTCATCATGCAGAATGTAGACTGCTTTTAAAATCTGAGTAACTTCAGGTAGGTTGAAAGGAAAAAGCATCTTGAAGGAAATCCTTAACAACCTGCAGCACTGGGGCCATAAAATGCATCTAATTTTGGGTTGGCAGGAAGAATATTAACCTCAGCCTCCTGCCTTTTGTCCCAACATTTTTCCCCAGCTACAGCAACTTCCTTCCAAGCAATGGAAATTCACTGGCTTGGATGACAATCTAACCAGCTGGCTACTGGGAGATCAAGAGGAGCTGGCAACTCCTAATGTAGAGAACCTGGGAAACTGTCTTCAGATTCTGAGAGCTGCAGTGCACTGATGAATATCAAGGAAAAGCCATTTGTTGTTGACTATTGGCTCAGCAGCACCTGCTACTGAATTCAAAGGCTCTTATTAACATGAGGTTCAGAGGTGGTGGTGAACTCTGCAGACACACACACGCTAAAAATGGAAAGGAGGAAGCTGGTGTCATTAACTCTATTTATCTTCATGTCAGAATCCAGAAAAAAATGAGGTCTGGCAATCAGAGACTGTCCAGTGTAATGATATTTCCCTTGAGTGGCTATTAAAGGAGGTTAAATGGAACATTCTGTGTATTTACCTCAAACACTGTACTTCAGTCTGACCTAGACAGATCAAAATGTGTTTGGAAGTTAATATGGAGAATCACAGATGAGACATGGATAGAAGTTACCAAGCGTACTCTGCAGGATGTAGCTTGCAGGGTTACCATGGATTTTCAGCAATCTGTTTTCTTTAAATCTCTTACTGTTATTAATTTGGAGTTCACAGAATGGTACCTTTCTCCTTGCCACTCCCCTTTGAAAACTTCAATCTTGTTTAACGAGATGAAGGACTCAAAGGCAGTCTGGTGAACTGTCAAACAAGCAAAAAGCAATTTCTAGTGGGCTGGACAATCTTAAACTCTGGACATAAAAATCGTGGTGAAGATTTTTCCCCCACTAGTGAGATTCAGCAACAGAGAAGGTGCGACTCACACAGTACCTTTGCCGACACCTGCATGCTGTTTTCTTGCATGTTCATGATGGCTTCGGAGATCTTGACATCAATAGGATCCATGACTGATTCAATGTTGAAGGGTCCCTCTAATCTCTCGGCTACCAGAAGCATAGCATCTGTTAAAACACAAAGCAGTCATTCCCTTAACGGAAGGATACCTTCGGGTGCCTCAGGCAGACCCCTGTTGCCAGCTGGAGGCGGTGGGGACATGTGGCAGCAGGACCGTGAAACCTGCAGGGCAGCTGCCCAGCTGTCAGAAATATCTTCCCTTACCACTGCCACCACAGAAAGAGGAATAAAGAATGTAAAAGTTGGATTAATAATAGTTGCCATAGCATTATCAAGCTTTTACCCAGCACTGTACCACTCCGAGCAGCCAGTGCTCTGGAGTGTCCTTGTGGAGTTTCCTTTCTGAGAGAAAAGCAGGATGATAGAAATGAATCCCTGGGGTATGTTCTTTGGGTTTGTGTGTGATGATGAAAACTTTGATATGATATATCAGGGTGTTATAATTAAAGCAGCTGTTCTTTCTGTCCTTAATGATCTCATTTTCTTGCAATATGAACAGCAGATGAATATTGGATTTCTGCCATAGCTTATAGGTATAAACCATGTTTGCCTTGCTACATTTTCAAAACATCATTGAAGGTTACATGCAGAAACATATATTCTTTGTATGTTTTGGATTTTAAAAACAACTGTTTGCTTAATTTACATTACAGACCCTCTCCAAGATAATTTTATCTTTTTTTTCATTAACAAGTAAAAACCAAGAAACTGAACAAATATTAATAACAGTAAAAAGGGGTTTGGCATACATCACGTATGTTTGCCTATGCACAGACACAGATTTATCACAGTTTCTGTGGCGATAGCCGTGTCATAAACTGGATTTATAGTCTACCTTTGAATGTATTTGATCTTTGCTTTGTATGTAAAATTTTCAGCATCTAATTAGCTTTAAACAGATGCCACTTGTAATTTTAACACGATAAACAAAAAACTTCACACAGTCTCTTCTTTATCCCTCAGACTTAGTCTTCAAAAGGTGCTAACCAGACTTCATTCCAAAACAGATCCCACATATGCTTTGCTGTTGTAAGCACCAGTCCCACAGCAGCTATGTGGAGAAGGCATGGAGCAACCCGTAGCCCCAACAGCAATGTTTGTTAGCTCTGCACTTGGCTGCGGAGTCCCGGGGCTTCTTTCCAGCCTGCATGGCCATCTTCTCCATCACTACAGAAGCACATGTGCATGCACGTATGAGAAAAAGAGGCTGGCATCTCACTCTAGCAGTTGAGACACAAACTGGCATGCACAGCCTGACCTGAGGGCTACAATATGTTGTTTATATGCAGTCAACGAAGCCTAAAAATCCCACTGAAACAGAAATTCCATGGCATGTACTACCTAAGCCCTTCTGCAAATTCAGGTCTACTATTTCACAGTACTTTTAGGCTGGA
>NW_008629226.1:19300-39329 GCF_000691845.1 Merops nubicus
AGTGTAATGCCAGTTATTTGGAGTGGGGCACTCTACCACCTCCCTGGGCAGCCTGCTCCAATGCCTCACTAATCTTTCAGTAAAGAAATTCTAAGAGTTGTGAATTAAAAGAGAATTCAAAGAATTCAAAGAGGGGTGAGTCATTGGAACAGGCTGCCCAGGGAGGTGGTGGAGTCACCATCCCTGGAGGGGTTCAAAAGACACGTAGATGTGGCACTCGGGGACATTGTTTAGGGGACATTGTTTAATGGTCTCGGTAGTGTTGGCTGATGGTTGGACTTGATGATCTTAGAGGTCTTTTCCAACCTTAATGATTCTATGATAGGAATGTGGTTTCAGAGAGAGGTGTTATTTTGGCTGTATATTATTTTAAAATTCTTTAGTTTAAACCCTTTCCAGTAGGAAACTCAGTGAAAACAGCACCTAGCTCTGACAGAGGAAACAAAAGTGTTTCCATGCATATGAAGATACACAAATATACACATGCACACGCTTACATTTTAAGATTCCTTCTCTACATGTCTACATGCAAAAAAAAAATTTGTAAGTGTGGACTAGTGTAAAGGATTTTCTTTCTCACATGTTCATTGTGACATGCATAAAACGCTTATGGCTTAGCACTTTGTGAGCAATGTGATCAGCCTAAATCCTAGCTGCTGCAATGAGTACTGGGCATTGTTAAGGTACAGGTCTTGGTGGCTGGATTTTGGTACTGCTTTGGCTCAGGATCAGGGCTCAGATTAGTGTTAATGCATAAAACAGTCACAAGGGTTTTGTTTCTTAGAAGTAGCCCATGGCTTAAGCTAAGGAGACGTGACTGAACACACTTTAGCCTGGGAGCCAGCAGGCTGGACAAGTCTAGTGCTAAGCTCAGGTATGTGTTTTGGATAAGGGCCCATGTTGAAGTACAGTTCAACACAGGTAATTGCTGGAGACCCTTCATGAGAGTGGCTTGAGCATACTTGCTGTTTCTTCGGATAGCACGGGGCACTAGTCCTGAATAAAATCATAAAGTGGAATCTCAGCTACGTGACAGCAGAGAGAAGTGCATCATCCTTAACTGAACAAGAACCCCAGACTTAATTGGAAGAACAACCTTTCCTCAAAGTTCAAGTTCCTCAAAGTGCTTTCAAGTTCAAAATTAATAGCTCTATGAGATGCAAACAAAGATCTGTTCCTGGCTTAGACAGTATCTTTAGAAAAAACATCCTTTAGTTCATCAGTTTCTATTTTCTGAACCTTAACCATATCCATAGACTCTGTCTTTTCTTAGTCTTTGAAGTGGGCAGAGGCTGAGAAATATGGGTAGTTCCTGACTGCCAAAGGTCTCTGTGAGCCTTTTGTGCTGTTGAGTCTTCTTGTTTGACATAGTATGGTACAGGTCTGATGGCAGGTTCAAGAGCTTGGGTCCAAGGTAAGGTTACAGTTAAGTTTCTCTTACAATCACATGGCCTACAGCTTTATGCTAAGAAAAGAGGGGAAGAAAAGAAAAGGAAAAAAATATAGAGAAAAATTAAGCAGTAGATCCCAGGTTGTCCATATTCTTTATTTGCTCTGGCTTGGAATGACTCTAAACCACTCCAGACAGCCATTCACAACAAAAATCTGTGGAGAAGATAGCCTGAAGTAGTGAGGCTGTGAGCTAACAGCATCACTTGACATTGGAGGCTTACAAGCTTTCATTTAGTTTGCACTATAGGGATATGTCTAGGGACTAACGGGTCAAGGGAAAAGTTTAATTTGAAATATCCACACCTTTACTGACTACAGTTACATCAGTGGTCTGTATTCTTGTTTTGGAGCTAGAATGGGGGACGTGACTAGTGTTAAACTAGAGGCCTCTACAGGGGCATATTTGCAGAGGCAGTCTGAGAAGTGGATTAAATGGTGAGATGAGAGATGTTTGAAGGGCTAAGGTAAAGCATGCTCCTCCTGCAACATTATTTCTGAAGCTAACACAAGTTGTACTTCCAGTTAAGGCTCATTTTAGGGCTCAGCTCAGACTAGAAGTCTTGGACAATTGCACAATTCAGATGAGCTCTTCCACAAATGGAATACCAATGTTGTTTGAGGACCCATTTTACCTCTGGTATCAGCAGATGTGTGGGGCCATGGCTGATTTAGCAGTGACTGGACAGCTGGGTTACTCCTGTCTCCTGGTAGGAGTACTACAGGCTCACTCAAACAAAAGAGGATGAGCAAGTGCCACTTCTATGAACTCCAAAATAATTTTCTTAGCTTCTGTCTGATTGCACTCTTCCTTCTACCCTTTTTCTAATCATCATGAATATCCAAATATTAAGTCAAACGCATCCAGATGATAGCTGACAGCCCTGGACTGAGAGAAGCCTTGAAGGGCAACACAGTCATATTATTGTGAATGTGCAGGACCCGTGGGTACATAATCACTACTGTAGTTAATTTGCTTCTATCTACTGATTTTTTGAATTAACCCTCAGATTAAATTTCAGACTGAGTTTCCCATTCTTAACGTTGATCACTAGAAAGAAAAACAACAAACCAACACAATGTCTTAAGGAGAATTCCTGCCTTGGAAAACAGTTCTTCAGCTCATTAGGTTGCATCCTCTTGTTTGCCAACACTAACCCTCATTCCAGTGCTAAACCCCATTATTCACTTGCACAATTCTATACAAACACATCCGATATATATGCACAAGGTACCCTACACAATTGAATGAAATAAAAGCTGTTAGGTTGAGTATAGTTAAAAACAGAAGAAAATTAATGATCTGAGATTTATGATGGGGCAGTTACAATGATGTAATGGTCCTTCCCAGACTGTAGCTCTTCAAATCTATAATCATGGAATAACAAACACAACCCTGTTGTCCCAAGTCTCTTTTTTCTTCTAAAAATGTGATGAATATTATTACAGGAAAACTAAAAGAAAGCCTAATTCAGTTCAGTGGGACTCTGTGCAGGTTTAATAATTTATCAAGCCGCTCAAATAGTAGATGCTGGGAACTTAATATCGTTTGTGCTCTAAAAATATGAAAGCTGATTGATTAATTGACTACCTGTTTTTTATGTCATTAATACACTTGGATTGTATTGTTCAACGACATATGTTTTTTATTTTTACCTCCTTTTGTATTTTTCAAAATCTGCTTTGCTTAGGCTAAGTAAATGTCTTCACATATAATACACTTGGCAAAAAAACTGGCATCTAGCTGCTGGGTGAGTGGATCAGGAACTCAGTTTTGATAAGTCATTCTTGCATTGGGGGTTTGTTAGTGACTTGGAAACAATAATCATGACTAATTGTTCACTTGAGGACATGAGCTTCCAAAACAGTCCTGAGAAAGTGCAGAGCATATGTTACACTAAATCTAGTGTCAGTGCCACTGCTCTTGACCTCTCCTGCTAGATGCGTGTTGCTCAAAATGGGAGTGGGGACCTTCCTGATGCACCAAAAAACCCAAGTCTGCTGGAGTCCCAGGTTGTAGACCTAGGCACCCCAGAATGTCTCTGCTGGCTGACCACAGCAGCTGTTTACCTGCTTGGTATTCCCTTGTCCGCACCAAGAGCTACCATAGTTATTTGACAGTGTCTCCTAGAAGGACATCTTTTCATGTTCAGAAATATATAAGAAAGACATCCTGCAGAAATTTTTTACTTCAAGAAGTTGTTGTGCTTTTTTTTAAGTTTTATAGGTGACATTTTAATGAGAAGCACTGGACATAACTGATCACCATGTTAAGTGATTTATTATATAAGTTAAAAATCCAGAAGACCTTGTGTGAATTTCAAGATGCAGTGATATTTTGTGAACCCCTGAGCATCTCCAGGCAAAGTAATGGATAGACTAATAATAAAAATAGGCAAGAATCTGCCTCTGTTTGCTAGGAACTGCATCATGCCACTGTCTTTTGACTTATTTTGACACCAAAAGTGATGTCTTCCTGTTTATGTTACATTTCCTTCAGGGCATGTTTCCAGAAAACTTCCTAGTAAATCCCAGATTAAAACAAAAGGAGCAGGGACACGGATATTGATTTATGAGACATCTGACAAGTGTAAAACCCCCAAAACTAGACTGAAACACAAAGTTCCTGTAAAAACAATCAATGTCTCCTTTTTCATATCACCTTTCTATCATCAAGAAAATGTGAGGAGGGTCTGACAGGGAAGACTCAGGGATCTAAAAAGGGAAGGCATTTTTTTGTCCCTGTGTTAGCTTGGCTGTGACATTGTTTTTTCCTTTCATGAACACTTTGTTGTTCTTCTACTTTTAAGTTGTCAGTGAGACTCTATCAGTGGCTTAGCTTTCCCCAGGGAAATCCAGAAAAGCATCTGTCGATGAAGTCTCTAAAAATGTTTTTTCTTCAAAGAGACAAAGAATGGTAAAATACTGCATTGCATGTCCTTCACAAATTCTTTAAAGTATATTTTATTTTGTGATAAAAGGATGGAAGAACTTCCAGTTATATGGTGCATTTTTTCTGCTTCTCAATTTCACTCAGCTGTTTTTAATACGCTACCTCATGCCACCTCAAACAGTTTCTTGGCTTTTACGTCCCTCAGATATTTACAGACACCTATCATACCCTCTTTTAGTTTGTGCTTGGTCACACTTTCTATGTCAAGTTTTTTACTCTTATTTCCATAAGTGATTTCCTCAGGTCTTTTGCTGTTTTCTTTATTTCCTTTAAAAGAGATGTCTGGTCTTGTGGTGTCTGGAACTATTTAAACTTTTAAAGTTGGATCTCATTGGTGTTGTTTTGCAGAAGCCCTTTTTGGCCCCTATGTATGATTCAGAAAATTGTTTCAATTCCCTCCATGCGTCTTCATTCCTTATCCTCTTCATTGCTACTGATTTATAATTTGTATTTCCCATGTCCGTCTTGACATTTTTTTAAGTGTTTCCCCATGTTCAGAATTTACAGTGATTAATTTTTCTGCAACTTTTTATTTCATTCCCTACTTACATTTCTAAATGTTATGCAGTAGAACTTTTTCCAGTCTTGACAGAGTTTATAGTACACTTTCAAAAACATAATTAATAAGCTGTCCATTATCTCTTCTTGAGAAGTGATACATATTTTACTTTAATAAGCAGTTTGTTTCAAGAAACTGTGGCTATTTGAAGAATACCTCCACCCTTCAGCAGCACCGAATCTATGCATAATCTTTCTACTAATAAGTGTTCTGGCATCTATGCCTTTAATGTTTTTGTCTGTAAAACTCCAGTTTAAACTTAACAGACTTGCCATTCTTGTTGGCAGCTTATAGAGAATGACTTTCAGAATGACATTGGTCCTCATTCTACTTTTTCTTTTCCTTGAATATTTTTTTCTGTTCCCTAGTCCCTCTCTGCTGCTGGATGTAGTGCATCTTCACTGCTGCATTAAGATTACCAACACATTTTTAGCCATTCTTTGGGTTAGAAGTGTCCAGTCGATGACCACCTAGACAATGAGAGGGTTGGAGAGCTTGACAAAGAAAGAAAGGCTGAATGAACTGTGGTTGTTCAGTATGCAAAGGGCAGGCTCAGGGGAGATCTCATCAGACTTCAGTGCCTAAAGGATAGCTATAGAGAAGATGGGGAACCTGTCTTCACATGGACATGGGGTGGCAGAACAAGACACAATGGGCACAGGTTTCGGTTTGGCTGTAAGAAAAAAAAGCCAGACGTAAAAAAATTATACTTTGGAATAAGTTTGTCAGAGATGTGGTGGAATCTCTCCCACTGAACATATTCAGATGGCTTAGCAAAGTGCTGATAAAGCTAATCTAAAGCCTTGCATTCAGCTGAAGATTGGATACTAGAGGCTTTCCATAGGTCCCTTCCTAACCCACACTTTTCCTGTGATTCTGTGGTTGGGCTTCAATTCCTTTTACCTATCTAGAAGTTAGGTTTACAGTCCAAGTTAGCTGTAGAAAATCCAGGCTGGGATAACTTTTATTCCAAAGACATTTTTAATGAATTCTACAAGAGACTATGCTTAAGATTTCGCTGTTGTAACCTTTTCATAAATGATCTGGGAATGGAGATAGACAATAAGATGAAGAAACACACTAGTGTTACTATTTAGGTGAGTAAAGATGAAGATTGTATCAGAAAATCTGAGATGAATCCCAAAATACTGAATGACTGAGCAGTAAAATGGAATCAAGTAATGAGTATAAGAAAAAAGAAATAAATTCTAACACTTTTTAGCCAAGCAAGGGCTCTGAGATGATCATTGTCACTCAAAACCAAGCTTTCCAGCTCATAGTACCATAACATAGGTTTAGCAATCATCAAAAAAAGACCCATACTGAATGTTGAGAATAACTAGGGAAGGAACAGAACACCAAAGAAAACATGTTTATATTTATGAATAAATCTACAGTGAAATAACACCTTGGATACCGCATTGCAGAAGAAGTTATAAATGTAAGCTTTCAAATACGACACAAGTTGTAATCTAACATTCCAGAATCTTGAATTACAAGAATTACCAGAGGATGTAACAGAGGCCAGCCACACTGCAGGTGATGGGGACCCGTTAAGGTTCATTGTTAATTCCAGTACAGGAAGGGGGATGTAGAATATGGCACTAAAGGATTAAATTTTATTAATTTCCTCAGTACTACAATGATACCTTGCTAATCCCAAGAATATGTGGTAAATTCCTTAGTGTTGCTATGGCTATCAGAGAACATCTGGATGATCCTCAGTTGCTTTAGTAAATACTGCTTTTTTTTTTCTTCTGAATCAAAGACAATTTTTGTCCCCATTTTATGCAGGAAACCACAATTGCTGTGAAGATCTGAAATGCATACTTCACAGATGCCAATGTCAGAGTTTTGAATAGACATCCTATGCTTAACATCTTTCCTGCTACTTTGTCACTAAGCTGACTTTATACCCTTCCTTGCCATAAATAAACAATCAACCTATGGACAGCTTTGATGGCATGAATCCATCCCAATGGTAAGGATCTTAGGGAGGTGTCACACACAGTTGCACAGACAAAATTGATTTTCACCTTTTAACTTATTGATTAATATGGAAATGGACTGCAGATATCATTGGGTTTAAAAGCCTGCCTAAACAGCATTTTCTCCCAGTGAGCTCCAATGCAGCAAATAAAAATGTTGTGCTTTTCTTTTTTCTTTTTTTTTTTTTTTTTCCCCCCAGATAAATATTTGGGTCTTAAATGATTGCATACATCAAGGTTGTCACGAATCAATACAGCTGGTATGACTAATCTGTTCATTGTTTTGACATTCCTCTTGAAAGGAAAGAGCAATTTCTGTATGTTTGCCTAGCTGCACTAACTGTATTATGGGGATGAAACAGAACTAATCAATAGGATAGGGGCAATGTTGTAAAGTCCTACACTTCAGCTCCTCAGTTCTTCTAAATTATCTGTGTCCTGATCTTTTAAACGATTGGGAAATCAAGAGTAAAAATGTTCGTCCAGTCTAGAGAAGGTCAAAGCAATATAAAAAGGTAATGTTCATCACAGAAGGCCACTTGCCTGATAAGTTGTAATCGTCATAAATATTAATAACAACACAGACAGTGCTGGCCACAAAAGAAAAGATCTGTTCCCACTAAAACTTTCACAGCATGAAAAAAATTGTTGTAACTGAGGGTGAAAAATTTTTAAATTGAACATTCTTCACAGAAAGATTGCTGGCTGGCTGCACGTTGGCGAAGCTTCCAGGCCAGAAGCCAGGGAACCATCGTATTAATTCTCCCTCAAAATTTTTTGATTTTCTAAAATGAGCATTTTCCAACAGAAAAAAAAAAAAAAAGTATCCAATCAGCTCAAATTTTATCCAAGAGACATTTAGGAATACAAATCAGCTATATTTCCTTACCAGACTGCTGGATGTCAGAAAAATAGGCTAGAGAATGTAGGCAGATATGTTTTGGGATAAAATCTCCATAACTTGAGTTTTAACCTGTTCCTACAATTTTAAGCACTTAGTGGAGCAGTGCTTGCTGATTCCCTGTATGCTACATGAGGAGTTGCAATCAGCTCTGGAGGCCTTCACAGGGAGGTCCCATCCTCTCAGTTTATTTAGGGATTAAGTTTGTTGTGAATTTATTCACATAGGATCTCCTCTTTAGCAGCCACCCCAAAAGCATCAGGTTCCTGCCTCTGCATTCAAGCCTCTGCACAGCTCTCTCCAATCCTCCCTACCCACCTGAGCTCCTCCTCTGCTACTGATCCATCCTCAAGGCCAGTTTTCAGGCAATTCTCAACTTTTATGCACATCCACTTAATCCAGCTCCTCTGCTTAACAGAATAATGATTGTTGGTGAATGCTGCTATCACTAACTGGGCTATAGCTCTGGGATACTAACACTGATTTCACTGCAGCTCTTCCAGATCCATACAGGCATAAGTAAGGTAAAGGAAGAAAAACCTTAGGCTCTATCCTATGCAGTTGTACCCACAGTTTATTGCTATAGAAAATAACACTGATTTCAGATTTTCTCAATGCAAAAGTGTAAGAACAACAATATGCTGTTGAAACATTATATATTTAATGAAGACACTAAGATTATTACTAATACAGCTATCTGTCAAGCAAATGGGAGGTGATCCAAGGCCTAATAAAATCAAGAAGCATCTTTTCAACAATTTAGTTTGGAGGAGGTTGTTCATTCCTATTCTTGGGTTTTGCAGAAAAAAAACCCCCATGCATTTCTGAATGCATGACAGAAAATGAACAAATGAACAATTATTATTCCTAGTACTGATATCCGGGGACAGTGCTATGTAGAAATAAACAAGCTTTGGCCTGACAGGACTAGGTGGTAATTAAGCTGATGTTTTTGTTCCTATTATAAACAATAAGTTATGCCAGTTTTTGTTCCACTCAAAACATGGGGGAGAAAAATCAATGTTTGTCAAATGGACAGCATCCGTGGGGGAAATTGTTTTTCTTACTTGCAAAAGAGATCAAAAGTGAGGAGGTGGAAGAACAACAAAGACTATCCTAAAAATTGACACAGCAATGTCTACATTCCTAAAACGCTGCTTATAGATGTCATATAGTTTTTAGAGGAAAATAACAGGAAAAATGGCATCATCTGATACTGATTCATTGCACCGGATACTGGATACTATCTGCTAGGAGGGGAAACATTTTCACAGGCACTTTGCATTGGCAATATTCAGTAACTAAAAAAGCCTCCAAAGGTGTGTCAACTGGGTTCCACTTCAGTAAAAGGAAAATTTAAGACATGGATTTTTTGTATTCACCATTTCCCATAAGCTTTATACAGCAAGATAACAGTGAATAATATAAAGACAGTTAACATGGTAACATTAAAAATTAACATTATGTTCCTCTTCCAACCAGCACAAAAAGGGTTTGATAATACCTGTACCAGCTTAGCAACATATTTTCTCCTAAAGCAAACAGATACCATCTCTATTTTATTCTAGAAAAGCAAGTCAGACAACTTGCTCTTTCAAAGGTGAGTTGCACAAATGGAAAAGGAACAAGTCTGTCCTTTTGGTGATGTTTACTCAGCCATGGAATAGAAATATTTATTTTGATTATTTCAAACTTTTCTCTTTCTCTCTATGCAGAAGCATAACAGCCATTAAATTCAGCTCACCCCTTGCACTGAGCATACTGCTTAGCATTTTTTATTTGTTTATTTTTCTGCAAATATTTGTATGCTTGGTGTTAGTTTACACAAATATCTATAGAGGAGTTTTTATTCATGAACAAATTATTGTGTTTGTGTTTCAGATGAGGTTGTTCAGCCTTGTCTCATGTCCCAGCCCACTGCTTGACAGAAATATGACACACAAAAATTTCAGTAAAACCTCAGTCACATAGATACAAAAAGACAGTATGTGAAAAGACAGATACTATTTTTTCTTTTTTCTTTGATAAAGAAGGAATCTCACTAATTTAAAATGAAAGAGGAAAGAATAGGAAAGAATCGGAAATTCTAATTTAAAATGAAAGAGGAAAGAAAGGAAAGAATATGAAATAATTCCATACCTCAGGCCTCTTTCTACAGAGCTTTTCCTTCCTTCTTTCCTATGGGAAGTCTAGAATATCTAATCAAGGACTGAAATTCCATTTACTGTGAACTCAGTGGCCGGTTACAAAAAACCTCATGCCAGACTGGCTATAATTCATACTTGTGGTTTCCTTTAATATAAATGGTTCAACGGCACTGAAAATCCATTTATGTTTATAAAAACTGTTCTTTGAAATGTAGTGAATTACAGTTGAAGTCATGGCACGATTGTGTGCTTCTGGATAGCTGCCTGAAGGAAAAACAACAGACACAACAGTGTTCATATCTCCTCAGGCACTTTCTCCTATCCTTCTGCTATCCTGGATGCAAGATATAGCCTGGAAATCTACACACAGTCCTGAAAAGGAGGACTTGAATGTTATGCATGGAGGAGATAACTTCCAAGGGACAGTTTAGAAACAAGAAAGCAGTGGCAGAAGACTGGCCAACTGTGCCTTCCCAGCTCAGAGTGCAGTCACACAACTTGGTTAAGCCAAATGAAAAAGTGACTTCTGCACACCAGTGAGGACAAAATTTCATCCTGCTCCCTGCCAGCACTGGTGCTCAGGGAGTACAGAAACAGCTGCAGGGAAGAATGGAGTTAGCTGGAAGCTGAATCCCGTTTTCAAGCAGGCTCATTTTCATCAGGGTGTGACCTACTGCAGAGCAGCCAAAAATGGGAATGGGAAGGAAGTTGCCTTTTGAAAGGCAGCTTGCATAAAGATGGCTTTCACAAGTGCTCAAACTGATCCCACCATCTGCTTTAGAATCTCACGTGTTGTCCACCTTCCGAAGTGTCTGCAGGAAGAGGTGACTGCAGGGCTGGATGATGGGTGCACCCAGAGGCACGCTGTGTGGGCTGGAAAGTTTTGACCATGGAGAGGAGGCACCAGACCTCCTCCGTAGCAGCCAGAGCAGCTCCAGAATGGGATATGCACAATGCAGAGAAAAATGTTTCCAGAAGGATGGAGTGGGAACACCATACTGCAGAGAGGCTGTTTTGCAAACTTGGAATAGGGAACTGCCGTGGTGCTGGAAACTGTAGCCAAACCTAAAACTGTTACAGTGATCTGAACCAGAAGCATAAGATGGCCCACACCCATCAGATGGCCCACAGCAAAGGTTTTTTTTGATGGCACCAGGGCACTGTGAAAATAGTGCCAAGAATGAAGTTCTGCCCATTTTCTGCTTCTCAGCTGGACTCCTTTCCTGAATCTGCTTTTGTTCTTAGACATTTTTTTATTCTGCAGTAACTACCGTGTGCTTGGAAATAGCTTAGGAAATCTTGAACGCCTCCACAGAATAAATTAAAAAGCAAACATCAACAGTAAAATGACATCTTGATATGCCAAAACATATGTACCTTTCAGTGAATGTCTGATACAAAAATTATTTGTTCGTAAAACAAAAAAGTGCCAATAAATCAATCGTGGTTTAAACAGTAGATGGTTTTCAGCCCTTTGTATTTTGTGGAGAAGCAGGAAAGTATAACGACACGTGCTGATCAGGAAGGATGTAATGAGTTCTGTACCAGCTTGTGTTCATTCCAGCTCCCCAGGTCTGTGTGCCTGAGAAAATGGTGAGCAGGTTGTGACAGCAGATTGATGGGTTCTTCTGGCTGATCAGAAAACAAAATCTGCACTATGGGGGAAGAATGGGAGAATCTAAATCCTTCCCACGCTGAAGAACAAACCAGATATTCATGAGGATAGAGGCCACTAGAGACACTATAACTATTATGATCTTTTTTTGTTTGTTTAAAGATGGATTTTTATTTTTATTGCCACTTACAATACATCTAAGGTGTTCTGAAGTATGGCTGCTTTGTAGAGCTCCATGTTGTTTGAAAGAATCTAGTTTCTCAGACAAACACTATCATTATGCAGTTACTTATCCCTTTACCATTAGGGCATCCTCTTTGAGTAGCAGTTTTGCATATTTGCTTACAAAAGAGATTGCACTGCGGTTGTGCATGCTCTTGACAACCAGATAAAATACCCTTGTCCACATTCAGCTTAGTTTCACACTTAGCTAGCCAGTTTATATCAATCACTTGCTCACATTCTCCCTGAATAAGTCATTGTCCTGGTTCCATGTAAAAAGGGGTTCAGGGCAGGACCCACATGGAACAGAACTATGTACTTGCCTCTCCCCCACCCCTCGAGAGAGAGAGAGAGAGACACTTTGGAAAAAAAATGAAGTATATTGTTTAACAAGGAACAGAAAATGAAAAAGGGAGGTAAGGAAAATAATATATACAAAGATTTGGGGAACAGTACAAAAAAATAAAATATACAAAACCCTCAGAAATGGTTCCAGGGTCCCACGGAGTGAAAGGACAACCTCCCTCTCCAAGCTCCAAGGCAGGAGTGAAATTAGAACCCACTCCCTGCCTCTTATCAGAGTGTGTGTGGGAAGGGGAGGGAATACAATGGTTCACCCCCACCTGGGGTCCTCCCAGTTGCTGGAAGGTCACGCCCCCATTCCAAGCCTCAAACCACAACAGTCATTAATATAAAAAACCACGGGTCTCTGCATGCTTTGCATGTCTTTCCGTCCTCTCAGAAGTGGACAGCATTGAGTAGGGATATCTCCAATCCCATCTTACCCAAAACACTGCTTGATGGCATATCACTGGAAGGTTTACCATGCATTTGATTTTGTTGGAAATTTAACTGTAATTTCCTTCACATCACATTTTCCCCCAAATACCATACACAAATTGGATGCAGTCACTAGAAAGACATTTTGTTTACCAAGAGTTTAACTGAGTTTGAAGCAAGAGAATGAATAGATACTTATTTTATTCCAGATAGTGGAGAAGTATAAGAGACCACATATCCAAGGCTATAGAATTTCTGGGTTAATGTGTTTGGTTTTCTACAATATTGTCAGAAAAGACAGGTGTTTTCCATGCTTTAAGTTCTGTATAAGAGGCCTCTTTACAGTGCACTCTGAAGCATGTGGATGACCAATCTTTCTCTATTGCAGCTAAAACAGGAGAAAAGCACATCTAGGTGAGGAGGACCACCCAAAGTGCCTCCCATCAGCTTCATCTCCTGGAAAAGTCATTCCACTGTTGTTAGTATTGCCAGCAGAGGAGCCAGGACTCTGCTGGAAACTGGAGCAGACTGCGTGCATCAGACTAGGAATGAGAACATGGAATAGGGCTGTGTTATGGGTATAAATGTCTTGCAGCTGTTAGGTAAGGGATCTCTCTAGCCAGAGCTGATGAATCCTGCAGCACAGAGCAGCAGAGCAGAGGGCTTCAACCAAGTAACAATCCATCTATCTTCTTGTAACAGTTTTAAAAAACGTAACCCCTTTGTTTGAACGCTTTTCTTATTTTGTGTTTCATGCAGTTCTCAATGCTCTGTTACTGTCACATACCATGAGATCCTTTGTCCAGCTGACATTATTTGTGTTAAAGGAAAAGATCAAAGAATTTGAATTACAAAGTCTGCTCCGATTCATCCATTACTTGGTGTTGCAACGTGCAGCAAAGGCTGATAAAATAATTACTGCTTTATATTGACTGGTGAGACCTAGTTTTACTGTTTAGATTACTGAGATTTTGGCTATTTACACTATTTCTATAGAGAAGAGTGGAGTTTTACACATTTGGATGTAGAGGCACTTGTATTTTTTAAGGCTGTGCTTTATGTATATGTGACTGTACACATACATACATGCATACACAGACAAACATCTGCCAGTATATATACAAACTTCGTAAATGAAGTTGTAAGCAAATAAACATTTTAGACACACAGATGTGTATCTGGCTGCAAACACCAGTATCTGTTTACTAGTTGCTATTACCAAGTTGTGGCAAAAAAACTCAAAAGCTACAGTACATTTATGAATTTGAGCAGAAATTTCCAGCCCTGCAAAAATATAAGCCCAAAAAGCCACTTGGTGACTTTTCGTTGTTATTCAACAGTTTGGCTTGGATCTATTTAACAAAGGAAATCTTAAGAAATTTATTCTTTCATTCTTTTGATAAAGAGTTTATTCTTCTGTCCTTTTTTACCATGCAGACTGGATGGCAACAGGGATGAAGGACAGGACAAAATGTGAAATGTTAATAGCATAGTCTGTGCCTGACTATTTACAGGGCCTGATTATTTATGCTACTTAAAACTGACCAGCACATGAGTCCAGGAAAGAAACTGGGCAGAGAGCTTGGCAAAAGAAAGCATTTCCATTCCTGGAAAAGTTAAGCATTTTGCAACGCATTTTTTGCTTGTGCATGATTATGATTTACAATTACTACCCCCAGAACAGGGAAAACACTACAGAAAATAATGTGGTAAATTATTTAATCGTTTCAGCTTCTTAATTTGAAAAATGGAGCAATTACCTGCTCCAGTTCCTGGAGACTTCACATGCTACAGGACAGGGCAATAGAAAATCTCTCCAACTGAGTAGCAGAACATGCCCTGCTTCATGATGGAGAAGACATATTGTCAATCACTTGCTTAGAGCTGGGAGATCCTAAGGTGTCTGGTCCTGAGTATGGAGCAGGAGCTGCAGGCGGGTGGGGATCTCCACATGGGTTGTTTGCATGGCAGGACTGAGCCAAATAAGCCATGTGAGATCTATGTGCAGGCTGGCAAATGTGCACGTGTGTATGTGTGCATACATGCATGTGTGAATGAACATGGTCCTGAACACATAAAGCAGAGCCCCACAGAATTAAATATGTGTGCATCTACATCCAAATGGGTAAAACTTTAAAATGGAGATGAAATGATGTGAAATTGTTTTTTTTTTTTTTTTTTTTTTTTTGTTTTGTTTTGTTTTTCCAACCTAAATGATTCTGTGATTCTCTGTGTTTTCCACAGAAGCCCTATTTTTCAAGACTCTTGTGACTCAGTCTGTTTTGGAGCTGATCAACACTCTGCTGTTCAATGCACAGCTCTTTAAAGACCATGTCCAAATGTGCATGAAAATTAAACTACTTCTTTAGTCCTTGTGGATTTTAGTAGTAGGCACGCTGGCCGGGAAGCAAGAAGTTGCCACCTAAGTTCTCCTGCTCCCACAGGCTTTCAGGATGCAGAGTTCTGCATTTTTTCCCCTTCAGTGGGTTTTCAATGAAAAAACCATGGTAATGGAAGTGGTGACTTGAGCCATGACAGCCCTTGCAGCGGAGCTCTGGTGCGTACCGGGGCGTGCAGAGCCTTGGTCTCCCACCAAGGCTGCAGGAGGAATGCCCTGCTTGTTTTATGGGAGAGCAAAACAGCAGAACCCTAACTATACAACATGACCTTGATTCCAACACAGCTGGTATTTTGGAATAATTCCAGAAATGACTCCGTAACTTTTTTAGAAAAGTTGGGGACAAAATGCAATGCATCAATTCTGCCCATGATAAGCAATTTAAGGCCCTGGAAGAGCTCATGCAGAAAAGCTCTGAGCACTGATGGATTGCTTGTGCATTACCCCTACTGATTACTGAACAAGTATTTTCAGTATGACTGAAGATACAAGGTGGAGACTTTGATCAAAATTAATTAAATGGCCACTCCACAACACTTTTCCAGCTGCAGGCAGAAGACAATGCGAGCAGGAGCTGAAATTGTGACCCATGTACAATGGGAAGAAAGAGTTGGACTTGATGATCTCAAGGATCTTTTCCAACCTAAATGATTCTGTGATTCTCTGATTCTGTGAAGTCAAGAGGAGATCAGTGTCACTAACACAAATGTCGAACTGATTCATCTCTAGTACGGGATGTCTTCTATTTTCACTTTAAAGTCATTAATATTGAGTAAATACATATTTTTGCCCAGTGCTATGATGGTGTAGGCACAGAATAAGTAGATTTCTTTAGTAATGAAATGGAAATTAGTATCTCAGGCCAGTAGAAGCTGCTGCTGGATATTTCTCTTTGATGCACTACCTTAGGAGCCCAACTCCAAAAGCCCAGAGTCCCAGCTATTAGCTATCTCTGACTAATGCTGCCCACTGACCTGGAGGGAGTTTCTTGCCCTTCTCATGCTCAGCTTGAGACCCTCCTGGGGCCCAGCAGCTCAAGCACACCCCCCTACATCTCCAGAGCAGCTCTTCCCTGTGTGAGGTGGTGACTTAGAGCCCTGCACCACTGGGGCTCTGCAGCAGCCCTGGGGGGATCGCCCACCCACCGTGTAGAGAGGTCACTGGGAGCGTCTGCAAGTCCCCTGCTGACAGCTGACAGGAGATGCCTCCCCACAAATCCCCAGGTACCACTAGTAGCTCTTCCTCCCCCTCCCGTCTCACCTCTGGCTTTCTGTTCTCCTTTGATTTATCCTGCTTAAACTTCGTCACTGAGCTGAAGTACCGGGGTTTGAAGCTGGACTAAATCAGCGTGTGCATTAGAAAATCACTGACACCAATGCCTGAATGCAGCTATTTTCCACTTATTTTAGTGGTCATCATTTAACACTCATGCCTGACTGCACGAATACACCAAGTGCTATGCCAATTTGAGCTAAGTTACAGAGGTGAGGTAGAGAATAAAAAAAGAAAGAAAAAGTGTTGGAAAATAATTTATCACATACCACCTTGCTTTCTGCTGTAGATCCAGCTGCCTCCTGAAACTCTTTGAAAGAAGTAAAACTTCTTGGTTTTTTGGGTGTTGTCCTCAACAAGAGGACAAACATCATGTAGGATTTTCTTTAAAGGAATAAAATTGGCATTTTTTGGACATGTTATTAGAATGATTGTTTCTGAAGGAGGATATAAAGAGCAGAGGCTTTGACTAGAAGAAATGGAGGGAATATAAGTACAACGTAATACAAGGATGCTTCCTTTCAAAATGGGTGTACTGCAAAATGTAGGAGATAATTTCTAAAAAAATACATAAAACTACTCAGTAGACCTCTGAAGAGTTTTAAATTTACTCCATACTGAAATATAGAGGAGAGAGATAATCGGGGCTGTAAGGGCTTTACCCAAGAACAAAGCTCTAGGATGTGCATCTGTACAACAGCAAGCTTGTTATTCATTATAGTTGCTGTAAAATGGGCACGGAAATTGTTCCATTGCTGACTGAAGGTAATTTTGTTTGATCAGACACTACATGCAATTTTGACAGTTCTTTCCTTAGACAATGAAATAAAAGCATCTGAAAAATGGTACAAAAAGACACATTATATTCTAGGGGGAAAAAAAAATGAGGAGAAGCTCAATCTCCTTAGCACTTTTTAAGATTTGAAAATTCAACCAGAACAATTTTAGTTTTGAATGTGTAAATGAAATGCCATCCTAAGTTAGGTGTTCAGCTTGCACAGAAGATTTAGCTGTCCAGTGAAGGACTTCAATTACAGTGGGTGCATTTTTACCAGCATTTTGGTTCAGATCAAGATTCCTCTTTCTTGGTGCACTCCTCAGTGTGTTTCTCAGTGATTCCTTTTGGAGCATGGGCTCAGGGCACACAAGCTGGTAGACCTGCTTTTGAACTCTTTAATCCATTAATTATTTTGAGCAGACATGTAGATTGATAATTTTATGTTAACATGTTGATTTACCCCCTAACTTTTCTTCTACATGTTCAACAGATCAATATTACTACTGAGATTCTTCTCTCTAAAGGAAAAAGTCACAAACTAGAATTTCCATTAGCATGTATCAATGGTCATAAAATAAAACCCTTTTCAAAAGGTTTCAAATCTGTCTTCTGATTAATACTTATGTTTTATCCAGAAAGTTTTAAGTATGTTGCATTTTTAAAGCTGCCCTCAGATACTCTCTTTGTATTTCCGTAGTGTCCTACTTCTCTCTCTCTAGGTCTCTGTCTTTTTTTATATGTATATATAAATATTTTATAGAAAACAGATGGTCTGATAAAGTTGCTATCCACTAAAAAGGCAGAAGATGAAACAGAATGGATCATATTATTCCCTAGCTTATGCTCATAAAATTATTCTATTAACATCAAAGTGGGCATTCAGAGCTGTAGGACTTACCTCTACGTATTGAAGTGAGTTACCTACATGCAGTCCAAAACATAATTATTTCTCTAGGATGATAACTGTACTTAGCCAGGGAAGCCTTGCAAGAAGAAAACAGTGTGCAGCCAAATGGTGTTTATACATGATTAAAGAGAATAAATATCCATTGAAATTGACATTATCTCTCTCTTCCTCAGACTGTTCATCAAGAGATGGTGACCTTTCATTCTGTATATGAAAGGTTCTTTCAAGTTGGTGAAACTTAGGAGGGCAGATCTGTGTTGCTCCTACTTCTATCAGAACGATGGGGGCTTGCAAAACAACTTTTAAGCTCCTGGCATTTCAGTAAGAAATGGTCTAAGGTAATAAATGATCAAACACCTCTTTCTTTATAAACAGTAAGCCTAGCTCTTTGCTGGTTCAAACCTGAGGAGCTACCTTAGGGGGTAATTCAGTCTCTCTTTTCCCTGTGTAATACCAACTGGTTCCCCTAAAGACCTGGATAAGTTTGACAATTCACTGCCAGAAAGGTGCCTCTCAGTGTAGAGTACACAACAAGAAACCATCACTGTAATAAATTAAGACAGCATTTATTCCATGATCAACTCAAATGTACCTTGAATTTGAATTTTCCATCAACTGACTCTGCAGAAGTCTATCAGAAACACGAGCTGACTCACAGAAAGGATGAACATTGTTCTTTTAAACAAAAAAATTTCTCACCATATCCTTATTTCATTCAGCACAGAGACAAATGGAAACAGCCTTTTCAAACTGAGTATTTGGAGTATTTTAGTAGAACATTAGAAGTTGAAAAAAATTTCTTTTTAATCCTTGTAAACTTTTGAGTGAAACAGGGTTTTTAACTAGTGGTCTTTTTATACTGAAGTTGATTTTCCTTTATAGTGGGGAAAAATGTATGGGATGCTACTACTGTAACTCCTAAATCAGAGGACTGATGTTATACCTATGTTTTCTGAGCCATCTATTGAGCTGGCAGAGCGTACACTGCCAACACTCTTTGATTGTTTGTTCAATATGTATCAAGGCCTGTTTCGTAATTTGAAAGTATATATGGTGGCTATTTCAGATTTTGATTCAGATGTGCTGTTGACAATTTACAACATTACCAACCATACACATATTAAACAGCTGAGACCACAGTTTTACCTGGCTGCAAGTCATCTTTTACAGTCTTAGGCAGAAGCATTGTTCTAACTTAATATTCTAACTTTTGAAATAGGTGGATATATGTTATTATGTTCACATGTAATTTCATAATTAAAACAAAGCCTTTCTGATGAAAAAGTAACCTGCAAGCACTTTAAATTTGTTTTTAAATGAAAAAAAAAATAGTGCTTGCAATGTTTTGAATCTATGATTCATTTTGTGCTGATTATTTGAATGCATTGCACTAGTGTTCCTCAGAATTTTACAAGCTAGGAGTGCATAAAACTTTTAAAGACAGAGCAATTTCTCTGCAAAATACAGAGTCTCGTATCATTAAAAAAATGCTTTACAAGCTCTGTCAGGCTACCATTGCTGGAAAAAAGTCTGTTTGTTAATCCTAGGGTCAATTCCAACACATTTAGAGACTCACAACACTGATTTTTGGGAGGGAGATTGTAAATGCTGATATATATTAGATGATGTGATGGGAATGGGTGACATGTGTGAGCATGTACAACACTGCGGTTGAAAATTTACTTTATTTTAGTTGGAATGCAAGAAAAAAAATGGGGAGAAATTCTGCTGTTTCCTGTTAAAATTTAATTTGAGGTCTAAAGTAAACACTGTCTTATGAAAGAGGTTTTTGGAAGATGAATGGACTAGTCAGTCCTCTATAAAAAAGAGGCTAATTTGTAAAAAGCTGTTCTTTCCAACCAAAGGAATCTGCCTGCACTGGAGATATTTTTCTATCTTTAAAATGATGCTGTTGAAGCTCTTCTGCATGTGCTTACATGAACTGCTTGGCTCTACTTCCTCTCTGGGTACTCACCCATAAGCAAAAATAGTAATTCATATAAGCATGCAATCATGTTCTTCTACTGAAACATTTGCATGTAAATGGTTTTGACTCTTTC
>NW_008629226.1:39360-46707 GCF_000691845.1 Merops nubicus
CCTTTAAAAAGCTCTTTTTAATGAAAAGGTGCTATCAAGGACTTCTCATTAGAACCAGCACTGTATGAAAAGTACAGGCTAACTTTACTTGAAAATGCCATGGTGAAGTAATAGTAATAAATAATGTCAATTTGTTTGGCATAGAGGATTTCTTATAAAGTGTCAAAATGACAAGTAGCTTAATGGGAAAACACCAGGAACACAGAAGAAGAGACAAGTTTTGAACCAGTATCAGAAAGAAGTTACAAAGGAGGTGAAGCAAAGGGCTGTTCTGCATGGCTGGAGAGCAAAAAGGAGAATGTTCTTATAATAGTTCTGGGAAGACTGCATGAAAAGAGATTATTCATGTTTGGCATGGAGCAAGTGAGGAGTTAAGATATCTTGAATGGGATTTGCTAAAGTCTGGAAACTAGGAAAACAATTCTCAAGGGAGAAGTAGTAAAGCAAGAGCAGAAAAACAGTTTTGGGGGTGAGTGCTTTAATCTGCTGTACATTTACACCACAAACCAGCAGCTGCAGATATACTCCCAGAATGAAACCTGCCTCTGCTGAAACCAACAGCTAAACTCCTGCTGATTTCCAGAAAACCAGTGTTCCAGTGCTGGCTAATAAATCTGTGTAGTAATCTGTATATCACAATTAATCACAATGGACTATTTTTATTTATTTTGTGATCCTGGGTTGTATGCCTGACAACCTAAGATAACTTGTAAAATATACATTAAAAAAGAGAGCAAACCAACATGTTATTTATCCTGTAGCCCCTGCTTATTTTATGAGATTAAAAAGGACTAGTTAAAATAATGGAAGAATATATTTTGTTTGTCTTGCAGTTTAATTACCACAAGACATTTAAAAATCCTTTTACTACAAGTGTTATGTAACAGTATGCATTTTATAAGAGCAAGATAAGAAAGAACCAAAGATAAATAATGTAAATAACAGTTTTTTAATTACTGAATGTCTTTGAAGCTGCTCTTTGTTTTTGTTTTTTTTTTTTTTAATACAAGGTTCATAATAAAAACAAATCTAAAAGTAAGATTAGAAATGTATTGCATCTAATACATGTAAAGTGTATTGCTACTGTTGTTTCCTTCCACAGTATTTTTTCTATGATTTGAAAAAAAAAAAAAAACCACAAATATTTTAGGAGAAATGATGAACATTCCATAGACTCATATATATTAAAATAATAATACTTTTGCATATTGTTTTCCAGACGTGGGCTTGAAAGCTTTTTGAAAATATTCTATTTTTAATGGCAAAACTGAAACAGGGAATTTCTACACTACTGCTACAAAAAATTGTCTTTCCTACTTTAAGAAATTGTCTTTTCTCACTTCTCAGCCCAGATCCTCTCTAATGTGTTCAAATTTATGCTGACAATCAGAGTGTGGTCTTTTCACATGTATAGACACATTGCCAAATAAGAAAAAAAAAGAAAAACAAAACAAAACAAACAAACAACCTGGTTTACTTACATAGGAATATGAAAAAAAAAAAGTCTGATTCCTGGTGCCTGTGAAAATGAAAGTCATGTAGTTTTGGCTAGAGGGAGATCCAGGGCATCCTCACAGGTCTGCTATGGGCCCATTTATAAAACCACCTTGAATTCTTATGACTGAAAAGTAAGCCTGGCCTGAAACCAGAATGTTTCTCAGATTCCGTACCTTGCTTCTGTAATTTTGGGGCTGCCTCCCATGGCTGGACACCAGGATAAAACTCAGACTTGGGCCCTCTGCTCCCCGGTTTACATGGGAAGGAAATCAAAGACACGGTCAAGTGAGAGCCATGATGCATTCCCCAGGTCCTCAGTTTGGGTGACAGAAGATCTGAGACATCTGCTTGTGCTGGTATGGGATGCATTTGTTCAAGGCCACAACGTGAAGCTCCTGTGAAGCTGCCCAGTGTATCTATGTGCCCCTGAAACTACCAAGAATGTTCTCATTCATATTACAGATGGTATTTCAGCCAAATACCTAGACAATAGGACATAGGGGTGTAATTTATTTCAATGGTTGCTAACAGAACTATGATGTTGTGATATTAACATGGCTGTCCATTGCATGGCACAATGTCCAGCAAGAAAGAAGGAACAGAAGTATATGAAGTTCTGTGTTGCTTACTTCCTTCAGTAAATCTGTAGTATGGCAACATGGGATGCTGATGAAGTTGGCTGTGTTTCACCTCATTTATGCCACTTGGAAAATCTCCCCGTTTCCAGACTCATTTGAGAATGTTTGTTAAAGCAGAGAGTCTAAAAGCTCTCCTTGGTGCAGTGCACTGTTGACCTGCAGCAGACTTCGGTCTTGCTTCACACTTTTAACTTCTAGGCTTACTGTGTAGTAGTTTTATGATGCACATTCACATTCACCAGTGCCCAGGCTGACACTGCGAAGTCACGTCTGCATGAGACAATCAGAATTGGAACCCAGACTTCCAGAAGTGAAGAGTTAAAGCACAACCCACAGCTCCATTTGTGACTTCCCCATCCCTCTCCTTCTGCCATAATTTTGAAACACCAGATAACACTAAGTGAGACCATTAATGTTGAATTCCAGCCAGACTAAATCAATCCATAATTAATATTTTATAGGTTTACTTCACAGTTTGGTAATGCCATACTGTTCTTCACAATAGTAGGCTATGGGGGCCTACTCTTCTGTACCTGTACATAAGGATTTACATCATTGCTTCCCAATGTTATTAATGGAAATAGCCACATATAATCAAATAATATAGACATAGAAAACAGGATGGGATATAATGGAAGAGAATTACTAAGCTTCACGCAAATAAAAGCTGATGCAGAAATATTGCTTATCACTACATACAACACATACACAATTGCTACAGTGATTTACGTACCATGAAATAAATAAGTAGGTGGTTTAAGTTTTGTGGATGCTTAAGGTAGTTTTAGGATCTGTAAATGACTGTATCAGGTCAGACTAAGGTTTATGTAATTCACTAATCTCTGGCAGTGGCTAGTAGTAGATGCTTAGGAAAGCATGGAAGAGCAGGTCAGGCACTACTGAAGTGCCCCTGAAGCACCATTATGTGAGAGAAGCAACTTTGTATTTGAAATCTCTTACCTGATTTATTTTTCTTTAATGTGTCTGCTTAACTGCTTTTCTGAACCCATGTAAACTTCTTTGGCAGCCACACCACCATCTGGCACCAAGCTCTGAGGCTTCGCTGTGCCACATGTGGAAAAGCATTTCCTTTTGCTGATTTGCAATCTGCTATCTCCTGATTTAATCAGGTATTTCTCACCTCTTGTACTGTGAGAGGCCAGAAATAAATTCTCTGTGCCCATTCCCCTTGCTTCTCAGGGTTTTATAGGTCACTGCCACGTATCCCTGGAGGTGTCTCTGTTCTAAGCTGAAGAGTACTAGTCCACAGAGTCATCCCTAGTGTAGAAGAATTAGTTTCTTTGTTCATCCTCTTTCCTCTGTTCTGTATCACATTTAGTATTTTTATTCAATCCCTTTCAAGGTGGAGAAGACAAAGTTTTACAGAGTGTTTAACATCAGCTAATATTACACTTTAGACGTAGAGCCGAGTGATAACGTGCGGGCTTTTAAACAAGTTAGTATAACTCTTTATTTTGGTATTTTGGTAGTATTATAGACCTTAGGGCCAATTTATGTGAGTAGCTGCAGTTCATATCTAAAGCTTTGTGCTGCCAGTGTGGTGAATTGTAGGTTTCATAAAACACATCACACCTTAAGTGTGATTCGGTATTTTATACTGTTGATGCTTTACGTAACTACATATTATCCAAAAGATTTTCTCCTGTGTGGAAGAACTCTTAAAACTGGCTGCTTCTACTCTGAAAAGATGTTCTGTTATCTGGCTTCATAAGAGGGAGATGACAGACTTGTTCAGGAAACACATAGCCTTTACTCAGATGTTTTCAGATTTCTCATGTGACACTGGAAAGCACAAACCTCATTCTTTTTGGGTCATCCTTGAATGTGAAAGCATAGTTAGTGTGATAAAACCACTGTATTTGATTCTGTCTGCTGTTTAAATCTAGGGACAGCTGGCCTGTGTGCTATAAAGGATCTTAGTGATAGTACATAGACAGAATGAATACAGACAAATTGAATAAATAGCCTCTTGTGGCATATGACAACCTGATTTTCTTCAATGGGATGCTGAGGGATTGTTTTGTGAGTAAGGTAAGACACTACTTTGTGTCTCACCTTAGGCTTTCGTTTGTCTAGAGAGCTTGTCTCAGCTCACCTGCAACACCTCCACTTGAGACTGAGCAGGAGAACAAACCATAAAATTCTCCGAGTCTAATAAATACAGCATATGTAGGTTCACCTCTTCCATGTAAATTTAAATGATATTCCATTCTACAGGAATGATACTCATCGAGTGTGAATTACACCATTTTCTCAAGTTACAGGGGCTTTTGTTCAAACTGATTTAGATCTATACATGTGTCAATGCCATGTGTGCCCATCAACCTTGTAAGTCCTCTGTCCCCTTGGGGATAGAGAACAGTGACATGGAATGAGCACCAGGGAGTAGTATCAGTGCTCAGGACACATCCCTAGTTCTTTCAGATATCTGAGAGCACTGGAGAGTGCAGGAATCAGTAAAGCACAGAAGGGGGTCAGCTCCATTGGAGGTGACCCATGTCCCAGGCCTTGAACTGACTGATCAAAGCAGCAGGTAGCAACCATTTTTATTAACATTTCTATAACTGGTGTTAGAATAATAAAAACAGTGATGAATAGGTTTGATATTCATAACTGTTAACAGAAATAATTTTTTTTTTTAAAAAAATTAAAATGTGGAGGTCTGGATTAGAGGTTCTACTACAAAATCATCATACAATAAAAAGTGGCATTGCCATTTTAAAATAAAATTGTTTCAATACGCCTCTTACTATTCTATTTATTATTCATAGAAAATGAACCTTAAAATACCATTAAATGATGCTTGATGGTATCAGACACAATTACGATTAACTGAGACTGATTTACTGCTCAAGTTCCTCAGATTCAAATGCTTCACTTGACCATATTTACTTACTTAAATTAAGCATTTATCTACTTGTTCTTAACATACAGCTGGAGAAGAGTCAGACTATAAGCCCATATTCCTCTAGTTTATCTACCAATATAATTTAACTCTCACAATAGCTGTCTCTCACTCTCTTTTTAAGAATTAGTCATTATTTTTTTATATGATGTTCCACCCTCCAAACAGAGGCCATCATGAAGTGCAATATTTAGATTTCTGTCTCTGTTGGACTGTGTTCATGAGTCCTTGAATTCTAGGGCTTGATTCAAGCTTATCTTTAAATTTTCAGGTTATTCCTCTGAAACTGAGATTCCTGCCAGGATGACTTGTCATTCTGATGATATTTACCAGGATAATTTTACCAATACATTTCTTTGCATGGATGCTTTTATTTCTGAGTAATATCTGAATTTCTCCTGCTTGGTGAGTTATGCTCTTCCTACAGTGGCAGCAGAATTATGCTTCTACATTTCACCACAGAAGCAAACACTAAGCTTCATTACCAGTCTGCAATAAGTAAGTGATATTGTTTTTTCATGAATTTCTAAGAGGCAGTGAGATGTATCTGTATTTATTTAAGAAAGAACAATAAAAAACTTTCCAGACTTGGCTCTGTCATGGAATATAGCCCTCTTTTACCATCCCAGTCACTATGCAGGTTGAACAAGTGGCTTTAAATAGCTCTCCCAGAGTACTGTAGTAGGAGACAATGTTATTATCCCTGTCCCTCCACAAACCCTATTTTAAGTGAAAAGTCTTCATCAAATCTGTGAGAGGGAATTTTTCTCTGTGCTATGCCTGCAGAAATCACACAGAATTTGTGAAATATTTAGGAGTCTTACATGGCTCTGAATTGCACTTGGGCTAGAAGTGCAGCTAAGAAGGCCTATATGTGGTTCGACCTGTTCTCTGGCTCCTGGAAAAAGAAGGAATGGTCAATCTGACTGACTGCACATTAAGTTTTGCAAATTTTCAGAATTTTGCATTGATGAAAATAATACTTAAGACAAAAATGCTGTCCAAGTAATTTCAGCAGATCCCTACTGTCTGAAGTCATTCATTCAAATTCAGCATTCAGCTTCTCTCTGTGATGAACAGAGAGTCTAACTAATGAGACTGAAGGATACCTTATAACCTTACTGTCAGTGAAGCTCTGTGGATTGATTGAAGATTGGCACTCTCACACCTGGTAAGATGCATGAGCTCAAGCTGGGATGCAATTAGTACATACATTCTCATTTGTTATTGTCTTTTTAATCTCCTTTCCTTATTTTTTTTAATCAAGTATTAGAAGACTTTCTCAAAGATGAAAATTTTCCTCTCTATTTATTTCCCTATAGATGAAAATAAGCCCCCTGTAAGTAACCTGTGTTGAAATTCAGGAAAACGTGGCATTTCTAAAACACAAATAAACTCTCCATGGTATCCTGCATCATGGGAACAGTGTCAGTGCAGAAGCAAAAGAAGAGAAAGCCTTCATATTGTTCAAGAAGCATCTACCCTCTCCTCCAACTGAGCCTGGACAGATTTGAAGAGACATGAAAGCACCACATGTTCAGCTCTGCTTAGGTATTGCTTGTTTATCCTTTTAGCCATTTGAAGGGAACCTCATGCTTATTATAAAAGGTCACTCCAGAGCACCCTAGCAAAAACCTTACTTATTCTGATTCTTCCTATATGTATGCACATTTACATGTATTTTAAAATCAGCAGGTTTTTTCATTACATATATTTAAGAGTTTTTATATTTCTTTGAATGAGACACAAACACATATACACAAGATGATGGAGAATGATTACATTTACTCAGGAGATTAAGCTTTTTCATTATTCTTACTGAAGCACATCTAATGGTTAATGCTTTGGGACTGTATCTTTACCTGTATTTGAAAAGTCTAATCTGATGCTTCTATAACAAAACCAGAACCAAAAATATCACCATTCTTATGCTTCTGTACTCTGAAAGAAGACACCTGGGACACTGGTGTCACTGCATCAGTTACTGCCTATATTGGAACTGTGCCTGTGAATCTCATCATTAATGTTTTGTGTTTGTTTGGTTGGTTTTTTGTTTTTTGTTTTTTTTTTTTTTTTTAAGAGCCTTCAGGAGGAATTTTCATTGTAAAGATAATATTGAAATAAGAATTGAATTGATGTTAGGGGTTACAGGCTCAGAGCAAACTTTCTTAGACATCTCACCAGACATTTCTCATATATTCAGGCAGTCACAGAAAATTTCTGAAATAATTCAGAATCAGTAAGGTACTTGCAAACAATTAACCAAAACTCTTGCCTTTCTTTCCC